>NC_034192.2:16932852-16983763 GCF_002021735.2 Oncorhynchus kisutch
TACATTTAAGTCTCACTTTGTAACGCAACAAACTGTGGAGAAAAAAAAGCTGAAGTAGGTGTAGGGTTTCTATAGGCACGGTATGACTCTCCTGACACCGCAAATGGCTGGCTAATGCAACATTTTAGTTTTTGTTAGGCACTGACATGGAATCTGTCTGTCTCACTGTGTGGGTAGAGGTCTCTCCCTAAGAGACCTACAGCACTGGACATGAAGTTGGCCTCGGTGGACCACTATGGCTGTAGACATGCTGTTCACACATTAGCAGTGCGCTAATGGGGACGTAAAGCTAGAGCGAGAGAGAAGCACGCGCGTGTGTGTTTGTTCGTGTGCGTGTGTGTGTGGCCGTACATACATTTCTGTCTCCTGGTGATTTTCCTTGAGGAGGCAATGCAGCACTGTGGGTGGAAAGAGGAGAATGATGAGGAGGGTGACAGGGGTGAAAGCCTAATGCTCGTCCAAGCAAGTCGTGCTTTTATGCATGATCAAATTGGAATAATTCAGTGATGGTGCACTGAAGTATGTACAAGCTATTGGCTTAAAACATACATAACTCACCAGGTCCTATGGTTTTTAGTAGGCTTTTGTCCCATTTAAAAAAATATATATAATTATTTAATTATTGTAAATCTTGCCTTATCCCAGATCTGTAATAGCCAAGCCAACACTTCACTACTACATTTTTGGGCAAAATAACATGGAGATCGGGGTCCAGTCTGCTGACCACTCAAAGTCATTGTGGCTTGATGGCCAGCCTGTACACTGCGTAACCATTACACGACACACTGTCTGGACCTAACCCTCACACACTGACACGGTTCAACCCTGTCCTCCCCTGATCACACATTGACCCCATTCTAATCAGTTACCACCAAGAGGTCAACGCACTTCACCTGTGACTCTGCTGCTGTTGTCGTTCCATTGATTTATTTAGAATGACTATGATTTATTATTCTGGCTTCAGGCAGTGTCTTTCAGCCTCTTCAGTCTCTTATTGACGCGCAGGAGCTGCCTTGGAGTGGTCAGGGTGGAGGGTGTCTGAAAAGCAAATAAATGGATAATGTGTTCACTATTGGCCTCTCTTTCTCTCTCTCTCTCTCTCTCTCACTCACGCTCTCTCTCACGCTCTCTCTCTGGCCATTGATTTCCTCCACCTGGTTTAGTGTTTAAGTTTCACCCTCTGATGGGCTTCTGACCATGAATTCTGGCTGCAGGGAGATGAGGAACAAAAACGTGGGTTGTTTCAGGGACGGAGAGGGCCAAAAGAGAGGGAAGGTGGAGGAGGCCAAGGGAATAACATAGATGAGGAGAGAGGGTGGGGCTGTGAAAGGGGAGAAACTCACATTAGCCCCCCCCCCTCTCCCCTCCCCACCCCACTATGATAGATGTGACTTTGATGATGAAAGCGGGGGGGGGGGGCAGCAGTAGGGGGGTGGGAATCCCTTACATGTCCATGTACATCGCCAAACCATACTAGCTAGCATAACACGCCAGTACCCCAGGCAGCCAACCAACATGTTTTTTTTTTGAGGCCGGGGCGATCACAATTTGAGAAATGTGTTTATTTAGAAAAATGACAGAAACATGGCGTCCGAGAAAGCACTCTGCACGTGTGATGCATCGCTTGACATGTCAGAACACCGGCACAGACATTCAGGGGCCAGACTGGAAGAGGGAAGAGGAAGAGAATGAAAATATAAATGGCACCCTATTCCCTATATAGTGCACTACTTTTGACCGGCATGCTATGAGCCCTGGTCAAAAGTAGTGCACTATTAAGGGGGGGAATGGTGTGCCATTTGGGACACGGCTAATTTGTATGTTTGATTTGCGTGGTTGATTTGCGCTGAACTTCAAGCCTCCTTTAATTCTCGGGGGCCTGACAGCAGCAAGGTGAAACATTTAAAACCCTCAGACAGAGCCTGTAACGAAGATGGAAGTGTTTGCCTTGCAGAATAGATTGGAGAAAGAAGAAAAGGACAAAGGAAAGTTGTTGATCCCGCAGCAGTAACGAGGCAGACGGGTCCAACCCGTCGATGGGAAATTGATGTTGAAGTGTCGTGTGTTCTTCAGTTCCAAGAACATTAATAGGACATTCTGGAACACGCTCCAATTCCACGTCACCGCTCACCACACATGCTTGTCCTATCCTCTTCTGTCCAATCTCCTCACTTCTCTCACACAATCAAACCTTTATGTCGACGATTAAAACATGCATTATTTCTAACTTCATCTGATATTGCTCTTTGATTGATTGGTGGGCATGGGACGGGGCTGTTCTGTGTTGGTTTGAAACCATCGTGTGACCTTGTTAAAGGAAGTCTTAACATATTAAAACAGAAGTACATCTACATTATTCACTGTTTTACATTGACGTGTCTGTTCCTCTTTAGGCATATCGTCAATGGCTAGATTGACTATTAGCCTTAAATTGGACTTTGACTAGCACATCAAAACTTACTTATTGTACTCAATTTACAAATAGTCTTTAAACAAAAGCTTGTGCATAATGATTCTAGAAGTAGCTTCCATGTTCCTCTATGTACTGTGCTCTATACACAGTGTGTGTGTGTGCTGACTGTGTTCCTCTGTCTGTCCGTCAGATCTTTGAGCGTATCCTGTTCATCTGGGCGATCCGCCACCCGGCCAGCGGCTACGTGCAGGGCATCAACGACCTCGTCACGCCTTTCTTCGTTGTCTACGTCTTTGAGTACATCAGTGAGTCCCTCGTCCTCCCTCTTCGTCCACCCTCCTCTTCCTCTGTCCTCTGTCCTCTTCTTACTCCCTCCTCTCTTCCCTTGCTGAAGGGAAGAGCCAAAGCCAAAGACTAGATAATGTGTTTTGTAGGTTGGTGAGTCCCCCTCTCCCAGCCGCTTCTCTCATTTTAAGGGAAAAAAATATTTTTTGAGCTTCCATTGCTGGAATAGATAGCCGAAGACTAGATAGTAGCGTATGCTGGAATAGATAGCCGAAGACTAGATAGTAGCGTATGCTGGAATAGATAGCCGAAGACTAGATAGTAGCGTATGCTGGAATAGATAGCCGAAGACTAGATAGTAGCGTATGCGTTTGAATTCAAGTACACCGGTCCCTCCGCTTCCCTCACTCAAGGGAATACCAAGCCGTGAAGAGATATTAGTTTAAATGTTTTAATAAGCTCTCCTCTCACAATAGAGCTTGCTTGGATCCCTGCTGTGTGAGTTAATGTGGTGTACATTATTTGTTATGAATGTTTCATTACATTGAGGACTTAATGTTCTCTTGTGTTGTGTAAACTGAACTGAGCCTCAAACATTGATATGCAGAGAGTAAAGCATCTCAAATGATGTGTGTGTGTGAGTGAGGGTGGGGTTAGGGGGGAGTGTATGTGCTCTAGTGTGTTTTGTGTTCCTAGATGATGAATAAATGGCTGCTCTGCCACTCCAGGGGGTGCTCTAAAGGCATGGTGAGAAGGTGGGTTGTGAACCCGGGGGATTGCAGTTGTTTGCTTACTGAAGCGTGAAACAGAAAATAGTTGTTTCTGTTGCTTTTGACTACCCTCTCTTTCCTTGTCCCTGTCTCTCTGTCTGTCAGATCCTCAAAGTCTCCTGGCCTGCTTTGCACTGTTTCTATGCATCTTCGTGTGCTGTCTGCTGATGAGCCTTGAAAGCTTACAAAGCCAACCAACCTTCAAACGTGCTCCGCCTGACACGTAACATGATGGTTTGATGTGCTGTCTTTGTTTTTGAGGGAGCGGGTAAGAGATAGAAAGGGATATAGCGATTTTGGGGTGTTCATGCCGGAGAATGAGCAGGCTAATTACGCTTATGTCTGAAGCTTTCTGTCGCTCGCTTTCTCCCTCACTCTCACACACACACTAACCTGTATACGCACACTCTCACTCAGTTCAACTTTTGATGGTGCTGCGTCACAGCTAGCTGGCAGTAATTTATTATTACCCAGTATTCTATGGGGCCAAATGAGGGCTGACGTCGGAGTGAATGCACGTTAAATAAAGTTAGATTTGATCCATTTCATTAATTTCAGTTATGCTGAGATGTTCACTCTCCATCACTTTGGGATGAAAAGGAAGAACTCTCCATCACTGAATAAAGAAGAAGTCTGAGGGTTGGTGATTTCAGATATAATTGAAAGCTGTTAGTCTAGGACATCTCTCTCTGAGGCAGATTCTCTTTGTGTGTGTGTGTTGTTGGACTTGGCTTTAATGTCTGGATCTTGTCAGAAAGCTCCACTGACTAGCTGGATCAGTCTGTCTTTAAAGGAAATGGATGGGTTCGTACACTCCTAATGACTTTTTTCCCCCTTCAGTAGCATTTCACATGGTGTTAGTACAAACCCTTACGGGACATTACTGTTGTTGAAGGCAATGCTGCTTTGTATTGTAGCTGATTCTCATTAAATGAGTATTGAGGAGGAGGATGAAAGGAGGTGTGTGTGTGTTAGTGTCTTTGCATGTGTACATACATCTGTATGTGTAGTTTTTCAGCAGCGTTTACAGTAGTAGCAGCCATAGCGTGAATCGTACTGGATTGTGCTGGTTGAATCCCTGCGTGTTAAAGATGCATGATGACAGGGATGTAGTAGAAGGGCCAGTAAGTCATGCTGTGTTGTGCCTGCTGCTGTTAGGTACCATGCATTATAGAGCTCGCCAGCTTGTAGTCCTAAAACCCGGATATGAGTTACCTCTGGTTCATTCAGCTGCTCCTGTGGGGAAAATGAATGGGGAAAGAATAGGGTTTTGGGATGAACACCGGAAATAATGGCAGGTAACTCAGGCTTACGAGATCTACGTTTTGTTCTATGAGATAATATCAGTCATTTAACATGACCTTTATGAATTATGAAGCCTTTTGTGCTCTATGTACTTTTTAAAAAATTATGTAAATGCTTCAAAATTCACAGAAGGTGACTTATGCTGATGAAGATTCTCATACACTTGTGCGCACACGTCTCTCAAAAGCGTAGGTTTGTTTGCGGTAGTCAGAAGGCCTAAATAATGTAGCTGTAGCATGTTGGCTATAGGCTTTTGTAGTGTACTGTAATACACTGCTTAACCTGTCACCCTGCCTGACCACTAGGGACAGTGTTTAATATACCTTCAGAAAGTATTCATATCCCTTGACTTAATCCACATTTGTGACCGACCGGCTTGAGTCGGTCCAATGTAGCAACTTTTAAATTGTTTTTTATATATAATAAAAGTAGAGACTAGAAGGTTGTAGAGCTATAAAATTGTATATCATACACAACAGTTGAGGAACAATGGGGAAGTAATTCTGCTTTGAAACTTTTGGTAACTCCACTTTTGAGAAAATGGCCCTTGAATGTTTTGGTACACCTACTGGATAGCTCTTTGTCTACACCTATTCAGCACCATTCACCTTCTTAAGCCTTAGCTCAACCCATCTTTTTAAGGATTCACATGCGAGGCCATGTGTTAAACAGTGTAAGGTCGTGTAGTCAACAACCAAATATTTCAAGAGTAAAAGTGATGTAGTAGCAAGAGTCCACTTTGTCTAGTTCAATAGCTAACCCCAATCACCTCCAACTAGATTCAATGTTTGCCTGTACAGAATACAAAACTAGCTAGCTTTCTTTTCACTCAGTCAATTAGGTTAGTATTGTGGAGTAACTACAATGTTGATCCATCCTCAGTTTTCTCCTATCACAGCCATTCAATTCAGTAGCTGTTTTAAAATCACCATTGGCATCATGGTGAAATCCCTGTGCGGTTTCCTTACTCTCCGGCAACTGAGTTAGGAAGAACGCCTGTGTTTTGTAGTGGGGTACAGAAACGGGGTACTCATTTAAAATCATGTTAAACACTATTATTGCAAACAGAGTGATTCCATCTAACTTGTGTTTTGTGCTGCTGCCATGCTGTGCTGCTGCCATGCTGTGTTGCTGCCATGCTGTGTTGCTACCATGCTGTGTTGCTGCCATGCTATGTTGTCTTAGGTCTAGTGTTGTGGTGTCTCTCTTGTTGTGATATGTTTTGTCCTATATATTTTTTATTTGTAAAAAAAAAATAAACATTTTTGCCCCCTTCCCCGCAGGAGGCCTTTTGGTAGGCTGTCATTGTAAATAATTTGAGAACAAATTCTTATGTGACTAGTTAAGCACATTTTTATCCCTGAACTTATTTAGGTTTACCATAACAAAGGGGTTGAATACTTATTGACACAAGACATTTCAGCTTTTGAATGATTTGTAAAAAAAGATTGAAAAACATAATTCCACTTTGACAAAATAATTGAATTCAGGCTGTAACACAAGAAAATGTGGAAGAAGTTGAGGGGTGTCAATAATCTCTGGAGGCACTGTAACACCATAAAGAGGTGTAAAAGATGTGAGGAAGTTGAGGGGTGTCAATAATTTCTGGAGGCACTGTAACACCATAAAGAGGTGTAAAAGATGTGAGGAAGTTGAGGGGTGTCAATAATCTCTGGAGGCACTGTAACACCATAAAGAGGTGTAAAAGATGTGAGGAAGTTGAGTGACATGCTGTGTGAAATGTGAATCACGGTTTCCCCTGTCAGGGAAATAATTAAAATGTTCACCTGCACTAGGTGCTTTTCTCTCTCATCAACACCATCTAAATACATCTATCAGACAGGATCAAGGCTGCCATTCCATCTGCGTCTTCTCGTATTGCCTTTGCTCTGTAGCAACGCTAAGCTATCGCTTTTTATATCTCTATTTTTGTTCCTTTGTTGCTGCTTGTTTTCAAACAAATGTCCTTCCTTTGATGATGCAAGAACTAAGATGTTGTGCTTCATGCTGGAACCAGTGGGTTGCTCGGGTGGGGGGGGGGGTTCATGCTGGAACCAGTGGGTTGCTCACACCAAGCCCCACCCACTGTCACTCAACCAGGCAGTACCTCGCGCTCGAGATTCACTCTGCACTGAACATTTTTCAAACAGGAACGACACTGCTTTCCTCCTTGCGTCTTAATATAAATCCACATTTTGTATATGCCACTATTATTTGTTCAACAGTAATAGCCTATGCATTATGTTGATTCCAGCTGTGAAAGTATCTGCCCATCCCTGTGTCGCTGTCGGTTGCCAATTCTCTCCATTATGCGCACGGAGGAGGGAAAGATGGATTCTGAGAAGCACAAGCACATTACCATTGCTCAAAATGCTTTTGAGAGAAAAATCGTATTTTTTTTAAAGCAACTACTGTCTAGTTACAGAGAGGATAGTCATATATCATTTCTCAATATTGAGTTCATGGCACCACTTTGCAGCCGGTGTAGGCTGTAATTAGTTTGGTGCGGTGTACTCCATTTGCAGTGACGAACGAGGCCTACATCAAGTAGCCTATAGGCCTAGCTCTGGAAAGTTTTTGTAGGACGCTAGCCTACATTTTAGATGAATCAATTAGCCTACATGGCAATCTAGCAACAATATCATATTTAGAGTTAGCAATCTAGATAAGCGTTTTGAGTTCCCACTTTCTTCAGTTCGTAAGTAATATTGCCTATCGGCCAATATGCACAAATATGTTGGCAAATGCTTTGAAGAGCCCTGCCTCCAATTTAAAGTAACTCTCCATTTAAACAAAACATCCTATTTGTTGTTATCGAGCAAAATAGTTATTACTGTTTGTCTATATCTCCCATAGGTCTCTTATCGCCCAGGTCTAGTATGGGTCCTCTATTGGATTGGCTGAAGTTGTTTAGGAGAGGACTGGTGAGCTCTGGGGGTCTTTTTCTGTTTGTCAGTGTGGACGCTGGGGAGAGAGAGGCTCCGTGCTGTCAGGAGGAAGCTACACGCGTTTCCTGGAAGATGACCTATGGTAGTACTGCTGGGCTTTATACAGGAGCAGTCGGGATGTCAGTACAGAGTGAATGGAATACGATAATATAACTTGTGTGAGTGTAGGGGTCTGGTCAGGAGTCATTAAGGGGGCTGCAGCAGGCAGTGTGCCTGTGGGAAGCAGGCAAGAACTCCATGGTGGTGTCACGGCCAAGGAGTTATGCCAAGAAGTCATGGCGGAGAGGTGAGGGACATTCCATGTAATAATGAAGGGAGGAATGAGGTGGGCATTCAGTCCTGTCTGTCCAATAGCTCTCAACTAAGTCCTGCCTGCTGGTCCTGGCACTGAGGGGTCAAGAGGGGAAAGGGAGGGATAGTGAGTGACCGAGAGAGGGGCAGAGGCAGGGATTGGAAGAGAAAGGCTGAGAGAGGGGCAGAGGCAGTGATTGGAAGAGAGGCTGAGAGAGGGACATAGGCAGGGATTGGAAGAGAGAGGCTGAGAGAGGGGCAGAGGCAGGGATTGGAAGAGAGAGGCTGAGAGAGGGACAGAGGCAGGGATTGGAAGAGAGGCTGAGAGAGGGACAGAGGCAGGGATTGGAAGAGAGGCTGAGAGAGGGACATAGGCAGGGATTGGAAGAGAGAGGCTGAGAGAGGGGCAGAGGCAGGGATTGGAAGAGAGAGGCTGAGAGAGGGACAAAGGCAGGGATTGGAAGAGAGAGGCTGAGAGAGGGACAGAGAAGGGAAGAACAGGGAAGCAAGGAGCCCAGAGGGAGAAATCCCCCTTATTCGGATCCTCATTAGCTGTTGAGGAAGCAGAAGCTATTCTTCCTGGGGTGAAGTGACTCAGAAGTGATTCTCTCATCTGTTTTTAAAATTATTATTTTTTTTTTTAACTTTGACTTCTTCTCTACTTATATATTTGCTACCATGATTCGGGATATTGTGAATAATGATGAGTGAGAAAGTATCCCCCCCCCCAAAAAAAATGCTAACTTCCCTTATTGTGATGGTGAGAGGTTAGCATGTCTTGGGGGGTATGGTATTTGTGGGTCTCCATATGTCCACTTAAATCAAATCAAATGTTATTGGTGACATCCACATATTTAACGGGTTTTATTGCGGGTGTAGAAAAATGCTTGTGTGCACTTAAGAAATAGAAAATGGTACATTTTGACGGTGCTGGCAATTCAGAATAATAAACCAGACATATTATAGTCTAGCTCTGACGGCGTCTCCACTGTCAGCCGATGCATAGATATGAAGGTTGGTTTTAATAACGGCAACAGAACACTGCGAAAGAAGACCAATTAAGCGAAGAGAGTCAACCTGCTCTGTTAGCAGTGCTATACTAGCAAGGTGTTTAGCGTGGCTGGTTGGTGTACGGTCTGAGACCTTGCTGACACTGAGCATCTCTGACAGATGCTCTAAACAGAACTAATGTTAACGGCGCTGAAACCATTTGCCCATTTAGATGCCCTATGAATATGGAGTTAGTGTCTGTGATCAAGCATGGGGCACTATAACTACAGGCACCAAGAGGAGAGAGAGAAGGACCCCTGCTGTATCTGGGACCCCCCCACTTGTTATTTTATCCTTGTGGAAATATAAAATGTATTTCCGTTCAAAATCCTATTTCCCTTAAACTTAACCCCTAAATCTTACCCCTAAACTTAAAATAGCTTTTGTCCTCATGGGGATGTGTGAAATGTCGTCACGAGGGAGAATGTTCCGTGTTTTACTACCTACCCTTGTGGGGTCATTTGGTTATTTCAGGACCCCTTGAGGATAGAAGAACAAGACAATGAGCGTACACACACACACACACACACACACACACACACACACACACACACACACACACACACACAGCGGGAAGGGGATTTCAGGCGGAAGGAGGAGCAGTCAGGGAAAAAGCATGTTGAGGAATACAGTCAGCCTAAATGATAAACCATGTAGTCCAGAGAGGAATTACACATCAGTCTGTGGATTGAGTGGGGGATCAGTGGTCTGTGCTGTCTGGATTGAACGGGGGATCAGTGGTCTGTCTGCGCTGTCTGTGGATTGAGTGGGGGATCAGTGGTCTGTGCTGTCTGTGGATTGAACGGGGGATCAGTGGTCTGTCTGCGCTGTCTGTGGATTGAGCGGCGGGCCAGTGGTCTGCGCTGTCTGTGGATTGAGCTGGGTGCCAGTGGTCTGTGTCTGCGCTGTCTGTGGATTGAGCGGCGGGCCAGTGGTCTGTGTCTGCGCTGTCTGTGGATTGAGCGGCGGGCCAGTGGTCTGTGTCTGCGGATTGAGCG
The DNA here is from genome assembly GCF_002021735.2 of Oncorhynchus kisutch. Classification (NCBI taxonomy): domain Eukaryota; kingdom Metazoa; phylum Chordata; class Actinopteri; order Salmoniformes; family Salmonidae; genus Oncorhynchus; species Oncorhynchus kisutch. Next base: position 16,942,913 of record NC_034192.2, read on the forward strand.
GCGGGCCAGTGGTCTGTGTCTGCGCTCTCTGTGGATTGAGTGGGGGATCAGTGGTCTGCTCCCTCTGTGGATTGAGTGGGGGATCAGTGGTCTGCTCCCTCTGTGGATTGAGTGGGGGATCAGTGGTCTGCTCCCTCTGTGGATTGAGTGGGGGATCAGTGGTCTGCTCCCTCTGTGGATTGAGTGGGGGATCAGTGGTCTGCTCCCTCTGTGGATTGATTGGGGGATCAGTGGTCTGCTCTGTCTGTGGGTTGAGCGGGGGATCAGTGGTCTGCTCTGTCTGGTTTGAGCGGGGGATCAGTGGTCTGCTCTGTCTGTAGGTTGAGCGGGGGATCAGTGGTCTGCTCCCTCTGTAGATTGAGCGGGGGATCAGTGGTCTGTGTCTGCTCTGTCCGTGGATTGAGCGGGGGATCAGTGGTCTGCTCTGTCTGTGGATTGAGCGGGGGATCGGTGGGTTGTGTCTGCTCTGTCTGTGGATTGAGCGGGGGATCGGTGGTCTGTGTCTGCTCTGTCTGTAGATTGAGCGGGGGATCAGTGGGGTATGTCTGCTCTGTCTGTGGATTGAGCGGGGGATCGGTGGGTTGTGTCTGCTCTGTCTGTAGATTGAGCGGGGGATTGGTGGGTTGTGTCTGCTCTGTCTGTAGATTGAGCGGGGGATTGGTGGGTTGTGTCTGCTCTGTCTGTAGATTGAGCGGGGGATCGGTGGGTTGTGTCTGCTCTGTCTGTAGATTGAGCGGGGGATCAGTGGGGTATGTCTGTAGATTGAGCAGGGGATCGTGGGTTATGTCTGCTCTGTCTGTAGATTGAGCGGGGGATCGGTGGGGTATGTCCGCTCTGTCTGTAGATTGAGCGGGGGATCAGTGGGGTATGTCTCCTCTGTCTGTAGATTGAACGGGGGATCAGTGGGTTGTGTCTGCTCTGTCTGTAGATTGAGCGTGGGATCGGTGGGTTGTGTCTGCTCTGTCTGTGGATTGAGCGGGGGATCGGTGGTCTGTGTCTGCTCTGTCTGTAGATTGAGCGGGGGATCAGTGGGGTATGTCTGCTCTGTCTGTGGATTGAGCGGGGGATCGGTGGGTTGTGTCTGCTCTGTCTGTAGATTGAGCGGGGGATTGGTGGGTTGTGTCTGCTCTGTCTGTAGATTGAGCGGGGGATCGGTGGGTTGTGTCTGCTCTGTCTGTAGATTGAGCGGGGGATCAGTGGGGTATGTCTGTAGATTGAGCAGGGGATCGGTGGGTTATGTCTGCTCTGTCTGTAGATTGAGCGGGGGATCGGTGGGGTATGTCCGCTCTGTCTGTAGATTGAGCGGGGGATCAGTGGGGTATGTCTCCTCTGTCTGTAGATTGAACGGGGGATCAGTGGGTTGTGTCTGCTCTGTCTGTAGATTGAGCGTGGGATCTGTGGGGTATGTCTGCTCTGTCTGTAGATTGAGCGGGGGATCAGTCGGGTATGTCTGCTCTGTCTGTAGATTGAGCGGGGGATCAGTTGGGTATGTCTGCTCTGTCTGTAGATTGAGCGGGGGATCAGTCGGGTATGTCTGCTCTGTCTGTAGATTGAGCGTGGGATCAGTAGGGTATGTCTTGTTGCTGAGTAGTTAATGAGTATCGGTTTGTAAACCGTCTCCCATCGCCAGGCGCTGATTAACATTCTTTATTTGCTCTAACGAGTCATTAAGTAATTACCTCGGCACGACCACTGGCATTCACTGGAGGTTTTTCCCTCTTTCCTCCTCTCCTCTCGCCCATCTCCCTCTTCTATCGTTCTCCGGTGGAGTTCCTCATTGACCCACGTTTGTGTCTAGTAGACTGATGTGGATGGCAGGGAACATTGCAGACACATCGTACTTATTGGCAGTAGTAAAGAAATGTGCATCTGAAGTAGGCCTTGCAATTAGAAAGTAGACTCAAACTTTAGTTTTGTTTTTGCCTCTCTTGCTCTGTTTTTAAATGATGGAAATTTAGAATCTGTTTTGCCCTGAGCTACTTTTTTTCCAACTTCTATCTTTATTATACAGTACTCATATTTCTAGTTTATTTCCATATAAATAACTGTTCTGAAATGCAATACACAGTATCATCCTAAGCACAAAATAGTTAATATCACGCCTTGAAATATTTTCTTCTATAAGATGGAGAAGCTGACTCATTTTTCAAATGGCCAGGATCAGAAACACCAGATCTGATTTGAGACTTTCTCCACACATCTCATCATTCCTTATTCCATAAAATGCTCTGGAGCCGAGAATGATTCTGAAAAAACGCCTTGTCAAGAAGTAATACGTTCACCATTTATAATATTCACGGTTATTTAATATTTTGGGATTAAATTAATTCCTCTACTATAAAAAGGCATAAATTGGATTTCGGCGCAGATTTCTCGCCATGAAAAATTGCTCCTTTATCATTTTGTCACCCCGCTGAAATCCGATGCACTTGACCTGATGCAATTGAGATTGCCTTTTTTAAAAAAAAGAGAGACACTGTGCCATGCCACTTCATGAGTTGTTGCATCTTCCACTCTTTCCATGTCAATTTATTTGCGTCAGCTTTAATTCAGTGTAGCTACTTCACATTTATCAATTTGTCAATTAACATTCCACTCGGCCTCGTAGACCCAGGCTGTGTCTCAAATGGCGCCCTATTCTCTATATAGTGCATTACTTTTGACCGGGCCCCATAGGGCTCTGGTCAGAAGTAGTGCACTATGTAGAGAATAGGGCGCCATTTGGGACGTAGGGCGTAATGTCTCCCATTAACTCTACTTCTAATGATTTCAGTGAGACTGCAGATTAATTTCTTAATGGATTGATCTTCTGTATTTCACACACTAGAAATGTTCCCCCTTTTCCTCTTCTCACCCCCTTTTCTCCATTAGTGGCAGCTCATCTAGACTGATGACTGTCTGTCCATCTCTGTCTGCAATAACAGGTTAAGTCAGTGGGGATAGTGTGTGTGTGTGTGTGTGGGTTCTGTTACATTGTAAGTTTTGTCACGTGCAGTACAGTGAAATGTCTTTCTTGCAAGCTCTTTCCCAACAACTTAGTAATCAAGTAAGCGGCAAGATGTTCTCATTGTGTGTAGACTATAGTAGTGTTGACGGAAGAGCCTTCCCAGACAGCCTAGTTCTCCCTACATTAGAGGTCTACACGGGCCCTGTTCTGAAATGGACCTGGGGCTTTCCCACCCGGACCTGTTTTCATAAATACATTTTTAAAACAGAGACCCGTTCCGAATGGACCCGTGGACAACTAGACCCGTTCCATAAAGACCTGGTCGGATCCAGACCCAATCCGAGTGAGGGAAGAGAAAGAAAAGCTTTCTAAGCTACTTTTTTAACCGGCGCAGATACAGCGTGAGAGGAGGGAGAGAGAGGTGCTGCTCTAGCAGGCGGGGGGATTGGGCATACTGTGAGCAAGTGACACCGGGAACAGGGAGCGAGAGACTAGAGACACCAACCAACCATCCAAGCAGACTTGTGCTATGTTAGACCAACAGCTGCCATATAGCTAGATTATTGATCATCAAATATGATTACGTAGTAACTGTCTTGACTGCATCAGACCGGGCCAAGCTAGTTAAGATAGCTGCTGCCTCGATTAGCCTAGCTAGCTCTCTCATCCTACAGTTACAAATTACAGCAACTCCATTCAGAATATTAAGTAGCCGCCTACCTGTTGGCTCTTGGTCGTTGTAGCCAATCCTTCTCCTTTAACTTATTCCGTCCTTTTAATTCCATCTTCCATTGATTTGATGTCTCCAAAATGTTGCTACACACGAGGCTCTATGACTGTACCCTATTGCTGCTTTGTTGACTTATGATTGGCCAACAACAACAACCGTCACGTGCCACGCTCCACTCGTGAACAGCAAGAGCAGCAGCAGCATAAATAATATAATTTCTCTCCCTCTACTGCAGCGGTCGAGTTCGGCTTTGTACGGGCCCTTCTGGACAAGTCAGTTAAAATACGCATACCCAATACGCTTGACAATCATCTCTGAGATCCCTAGATACAGTCTTAGATCACTAGCCAAGCAACCAGCAGGCCACAGAGAGGACGGCAACAGCGTCTCTAATGGCACCCTATTCCCTACTGTATAATGTGCAGTACTTTTGACCAGTGCCAATTCAGATGCAGCCGTCCGAACAGATCTGAAATGCAGCGCTGCTCTCCTCTGCTCTGCTGCTGTACCATCGCCATGGTTACGTGATTGCGGAGCAAGCCTTGGACGTTGGTAGGTGAACCGTACCGCCGGGCTGGTTGGGTGGAGAGGAGAGGCAGCTGTGTGTGTTCGACTGACTGTGTGGGCTGGGCTGGCGCTAGTCTGGTCGAGTCAAGTGCAAAAGCCTATGGCAGCAGACAGTTATTTCGATCCTGTAGCTTGTCGTCCTCTGTCGGCTCTCATACATTTGCTATTGGAGGACGAGACAGACACACACACACACACACACACACACACACACACACAGAGTGAAGATCTTTGTTCATTTACCTCCAAATATCTATTTCCATAAATCACGGATGGATTACCACCTCTTTCTCTCACACAGTATAATTACGCTCCCAGCATCACTTGTATCTCTGCTGGTGTTACTAAGACAACTTTGCCAAATTTGACTCCCTCATATTAATTATCCACTGTTTCAAATGCCTACCTCAGAGGAATCTGTGATAATCATTAACCAACACTAGGTTTCAGGATGTTATCTTCTTAATTAGCTTGTGTTAGTCAGGTTGGGTGACTGATTTCTGTGGCTGGAGGCCACTCTTGGCTCTGTGCAGACTGTACAAGATGATATTGACACATCTAGACATACCATACAGGCTTTCACATACTCCAAAACCATCTCTCCACAATGTTCTCAGCCAAGGGAAGTTGTGAATGCTACACTTTTTGGGTGAAAATGTATTGAGAAAAACAAATGTTTTTAGACAGACAATCTGTGTACTAGGCTGTAGATATAAACTCAGCAACAACAAAAAAGAAACGTCCTCTCACTTTCAACAGCGTTTATTTTCAGCAAACTTAATGTGTAAATATTTGTATGAACATAAGATTCAACAACTGAGACATAAACTGAACAAGTTCCACAGACATGTGAATTACAGAAATTGAATCTGTCTCTGAACAAAGGGGGGGGGGGGGAGATCAAAAGTAACAGTCAGTTTCTGGTGTGGCCACTAGCTGCATTAAGAACTGCAGTGCATCTCCTCCTCATGGACTGCTCCAGATTTGCCAGTTCTTGCTGTGAGATGTTACCCCACTCTTCCACCAAGGCACCTGCAAGTTCCTGGACATTTCTGGGGGGAATGGCCCTAGCCCTCACCCTCCGATTCAACATGTCCCAGACGTGCTCAATGGGATTGAGATCCGGGCTCTTCGCTGGCCATGGCAGAACACAGACATTCCTGTCTTGTATGAAATCACGCACAGAACGAGCAGTACAGCTGGTGGCATTGTCATGCTGGAGGGTTATGTCAGGATGAGCATGCTGGAAGGGTACCACATGAAGGAGGAGAATGTCTTCCCTGTAACGCACAGCGTTGAGATTGCATGCAATGACAACAAGCTCAGTCCGATAATGCTGTGACACACCGCCCCAGACCATGACGAAACCTCCACCTTCAAATCAATCCCGCTCCAGAGTACAGGCCTCGGTGTAACGCTCATTCCTTCGACGATAAACGCAAATCCGACCATCACCCCTGGTGAGACAAAACCGCGACTCGTCAGTGAAGAGCACTTTCTGCCAGTCCTGTCTGGTCCAGCGACGGTGGGTTTGTGCCCATATGGTTGATGTTGTTGTCGGTGCTGTCTAGTGAGGACCTGCCTTACAACAGGCCTACAAGCCCTCAGGCTGAGAGGGGCTGGACTATAGCAGACAGTCTGAGCACTGATGGAGGGATTGTGTGTCGGGCAGTTGTTGTTGCCATCCTGTACCTGTCCCTTAGGTGTTATGTTCCGATGTACTGAACCTGTGCTGGTGTTACACGTGGTCTGCCATTGCGAGGACTGCCACTGTCCTGTCTCCCTGTAGCGCTGTCTTAGGCGTCTCACAGTACGGACATTGCAATTTATTGCCCTGGCCACATCTGCAGTCCTCATGCCTCCTTGCAGCATGCCTAAGGCACGTTCACACAGTTGAGCAGGGACCTGGACGTGTTTTTCCAGAGTCAGTAGAAAGGCCTCTTTAGTGTCCTAAGTTTTCATAACTGTGACCTTAATTGCCTTCTGTCTGTAAGCTGTTAGTGTCTTAACGACCGTTCCGCAGGTGCATGTTCATTAATTGTTTAATGATGGGAAACAGTGTTTAAACCCTTTACAATGAAGATCCGTGAAGTGTATTTGTATTTTTCAAATCATCTTTGAAAGACAGGGTCCTGAAAAAGGGCTGTTTTTTTGTTGTTGCTGTGTTTGTCATCCAAGTTGTCAGACAATTTTTCTCAGTTTAGGTAAGCCGGATAAAGCCTCCTGCAGGCTGCCGTTAGCATCTAAATGATCCTTATAAGGTCTTCTGTGTGCAATTTTAAAATAATTGTTTCAAGGACGTACAGTTGAAGTCATTTACATACTTAGGTTGTAGTCATTAACTCGTTTTTCAACCACTCCACAAATTTCTTGTTAATTAACAAACTATAGTTTTGGCGAGTCGTTTAGTAATTTTTCCAACAATTGTTTACAGACAGATTATTTCACTTATAATTCACTGTCACAATTCCAGTGGGTCAGAAGTTTACATACACTAAGTTGACTGTGCTTTTAAACAGCTTGGAAAATTCCAGAAAATGATGTCATGGCTTTAGAAGCTTCTGATTGACATAATTTTACTCAATTGGAGGTGGACCTGTGGATGTATTTCAATGCCGATCTTCAAACTCAGTGCCTCTTTGCATGACATCATGGGAAAATCAGACAAGACCTCAGAAAATAAATTGTGGACCACCACAAGTCTGGCTTATCCTTGGGAGCAATTTTCAAGCGCCTGAAGGTACCACGTTCATCTGTACAAGCAATAGTACGCAAGTATAAACACCACCACGCAGCCGTCATACTGCTCAGGATGGAGACGCGTTCTGTCTCCTAGAGATAAACGTACTTTGGTGCGAAAGAGCAAGTCAATCACAGAACAACAGCAAACAGGCACAAAAGTATCTATATCCACAGTAAAACGAGTCTTATATCGACATAACCTGAAAGGCCACTCTGCAAGGAAGAAGCCACTGCTCCAAAACCACCATTAAAAAAAAGCCATACCACTGTTTCCAACTGCACATGGGGACAAAGATTGTGCTTTTTGGAGAAATGTCCACCAAAAAATAGAATTGGTGCACTTCACAAAATAGATGGCATCATGATGTTGGAAATGTATGTGGATATATTGAAGCAACATCTCAAGACATCAGTCAGGAAGTTAAAGCTTAGTCGCAAGTGGGTCTTCCAAATGGACAATGCCCCCAAGCATACTTCCAAAGTTGAGGCAAAATGGCTTCAGGACAGCAAGGTCATGGTATTGGGTTGGCCATCTCAATCCTTTAGAAAATGTGGGCAGAACTGAAAAAGCGTTTGCCACGAAGGAGGCCTACAAACCTGACTCAGTTACAACAGCTGTGTCAGGAAGAGTGGGACAAAATTCACCCAACTTATTGTGGGAAGCTTGTGGAAGGCTACCCAATACATTTGACCCAAGTTAAACAATTTAAATGCAATGCTACCAAATATTGAGTGTATGTTAACTTCTGACCCACTTGGAATGTGATGAAAGAAATAAAAGCTGAAAATAAATCATTCTCTAGTATTATTCTGACCTTTCACTTTCTTAAAATAAAGTGATGATCCCAACTGACTTAAGACAGGGAATTTTTACTAGGATTAAATGTCAGGAATTGTGAAAAACTAGGTTTAAATGTATTTGGCTAAGGTGTATGTAAACTTCTGACTTCATCTGTTCAGATTGTTTATTCGAAGCAATTATTGGTATGATGATTGTCCTCAACACTTTAATCACATAAAGATTGCAATCTTTCCATTCATTATAATGGCGGATCCTGTTTTCTGCTAACAATGCCTGCTGTACTGTGGTCAGCCTTGAACTCCCGTGGCTTCAATGAGATTGCCAGTCGTTCTCCCCTGGGTGTTACTGAAAGCCCATATACCCATACTGCTGGGGAGTTCTGCCAGATGGCATGGTGTCTCACTTTCTCTAGAGGTGTAACCCATCTCTCTGTGTGCCAAGCCAGGCACACAGCTGGTACTGCCCTATCCCGGATATCTTGTCGCGTTTTTCCTAGCGTCAGGAAACATGGACACTAGGCAGACAGGAAGCTATGGTATCACCGGCCAATAAGAAGCCTCTTGGCAGAGGGGAGGATCTGTGTTCGGCCGATAGTGAAACAGTCTCATGCAAACGCGCGCAAACATCCATACGCACTCGCACTAAAACCCACCCTTCCACACTATTTGGGTGCTAAAATGCACTGGAAAGCAGTGGGGAAAATCACCATGTAAATCTAATCCATTATTATGGAGCAGCCAGTCCAAACATCCAAACATGGCCCTTGGCCTCTACCTAATGAAAACAGAGTTGACATTAAAGGAACATTTCTCCCCTTTCAGTTAATACATCTACGAGCATCCTTACATATACCCTCCAAATCACTTCATCTGTTAATGTGTTTCCATAAAACAGCATTTTCCCTCACCCTCCAAGATTGCACAATCCTCTCCCCAAGCATCCTCTGACTGCAGTTTCCTACATTTGCCACAAAGCCTCTCACCATTCTGCTCTGAGCCACTGGGCAGCACCATGCAATATACCCTGGACTGAAGAGGCAGAAAAATAGGAGAAACGTGTTGGAGAGCTGTCTAATCATAATGCTACGTCATACCGGCTGTATTTCTGCATGCGTGAACAGCAAGAACTCAGACGCACATGAAATTATCCTTGGAATCGATAGAACATCGCTGAGAGATGTCCAAAAAATGGCACCCTATTTATGCTTGTGTACTACTTTTGACCAGGGCCTATAGGGCTCCGGTCAAAAGTAGTACACTATACAGGGAATAGGGTGCCATTTGGGATGCATCCATGGCAGTAGCTGTGCTGGTTCTATTTTGGGATTTGCAGTCTGCAGAGCTGCAGCACTAGTTTTACCAGGCAGAACCCATCCTATCCCCCTCTCTCTAATCTGTAGAGAAAAGGTTAATGAACCCAGATGATCACAACACCAGGCTCTAGGGATCAGCCTGTGTGTGTCTGTGTTAGTAAGCCTGTGTGTGTGTGTGTGTGTGTGTGTGTTAGGGCTGTCCCTGACAACAACCCAAAAATATTGGTAGACAGTAATTTGCTCTTAACTTAAAAGAAATAATAGACACATCCTATGTGTTTTAATCAAATAAACTATATGCACTGAGCTTGTCTGATGCTTTAAGCACACTGTTTGTTTGATTAAATAATTAAGACACACAAATGACTAGAGGGAATCTGACCACAATTGATTTGATTGTGCCGGGCAGGGCTCAGACTTGCTATGTTATACAAAAATGACAGTGAGTGACTGTGACTAGCACCCCTTGTCCCTCTCTCCTCCCTGCTACAGCGACCACCACAGAACATAAAGTGTTTATCGCTCTGTCTGTGTTGCTGAAGCTGCAACATAATTGCAGCTATTTCTGACTGAAAAGTTACCTTACTGAAATCCTTCGTTTAGGAAAAACATTCCCTGTTCCCTCAAGCCTTGCTCGCTTTACGTGATACATGTACGCATCACATGCACGTGACCAATAGGGTCTGATCTATAGCATATCACAATCACATCGATAAATTGGTACTAACAAACACCGTAAAACATGTGACAGTGAAATGTATGCAAATGACCTGACAAATAAAATCAAAACAGGGGAATGTTTGGTTGTTCAGGAGGTAAAGGGGAAATCAGGTGTGGAATAAATGTGACTAGTTGTGGAAAATACTGGCGATAAAAAGAAAACGACGGTAAGGAACAAGCGCTGTGTGCATATTACGTGTGCCAAACAGGTGGTGGTAGATTACAATGGTTTTTTTCTGACCGTTAGGAACGATGTAAACGACACTAAATAAATAAATAGCCTAAAGAAGAAGACTTTATTACAGCAAAGACTAAAGTCTCATTCCTGAATGCATGTTAAAAACAAATGGAATGGTTTATTCCTTACGCTAATTATTCAAGGGTCTCTTTGTTATTTAAAAAAAAAAATGCTTTATTGCATTTCAAATCCTGAATGACTCATGTGATGACATGAACAAATGAATGATTGATACAGTAGCCTATATAAGTATTGAGATATAGGCCAAAGTACGTTACTGTGTTAACACTAAACAGGATGCGTTCTTAGGCCTACAGCTCAATGCTGGTTATACAAGGATACTATACAAAGCCTTCTAATGATAATGACATGACTTATTATTAATGATGATCATAATAATAATAATAGTAACACATATAAGGAGATAAAAGAGGATTATTTTCCTAGAATTTGGAACAGTGTAAACACAATCTTAATACCAGAGAGGCTGTTCTAACGGAAAAAAGTGTAAAGCATAGCAAAGATTAAAAACAGCCGAATTAGTCAAGTTGTTTATCCGACATGTTGTGGTTGCGTCAGGCTTGGCGCTATTAAACAAACACTCCCAGCCAACACAAGCAGGATCTATCAGATTTATTTAGATTCACACGACCTTTCAATAGTTTGGGGTCACTTAGAAATGTCCTTGTTTTTGAAAGAAAAACACTTTTTTTTCTTGTTGGTCCATTTTAAAATAACATCCAATTGATCAGAAATAGTGTAGACATGGTTAATGTTATAAATGTCTAATGGAAGCTGGAAACAGCAGATTTTTAATGGAGTATCTACATAGGCGTACAGAGGCCCATTATCAGCAGCCATCACTCCTGTGTTCTTATGGCATGTTATGTTAGCTAATCCAAGTTTATCATTTTAAAAGGCTAGTTGATCATTAGAAAACGCTGTAGTACCTGCAAAACACCACTCCGGGATGCTGGCCTTCTCGGCAGAGTTGCAAAGAAAAACCCATATCTCAGACTGGCCAATAAAAAAGAAAAAAAAGAATCAGATGGGCAAAATAACACAGACACTGGACAGAGGAACTCTGCCTAGAAGGCCAGCATCCCGGAGTGGTGTTTTGCGGGTACTATTTAATGAAGCTGCCAGTTGAGGACTTGTGAGGCGTCTGTTTCTCAAACTACAGACACTAATGTACTTGTCCTCTTGCTCAGTTGTGCACCGGGGCCTCCCACTCTTACTATTCTGGTTAGAGCCTGTAATCAAACCCACGAGGACATTTCTAAGTGACTCCAAACTTTTGAACAGTAGTGTATATTGATGATTTATAAAGCCAGGCACATTTAACAGTTAGGCTGTCGATTAAAGACCTAATTATTTCCTCACTTTTCTTAGACTATAAAGGCGGGGTCTGTTTTCTCATCTCCTAACTCCACTGCTGCCTCCGCCGCGTTGTTCTCAACACCAATATGCTGGTTAACTCTGGCTATTATGCACATAGCAACATAGTCTAGGAAAACATGCCAATTCAATAGCGCACTGTTTTAGAACCGCGGACAGCAACCCCTCTTCACCGCGGGAGAAAGTGCATTTGTTACAAAATGATATCATTTTTTTATGTGTTGCACCATTGTTCTTACATAATATAACCATATAGAATTTGAGTAGCACGTGTCTTAGATTGTTGGACTGTGCCAACAGCCTCCACAGTGGATCAGTCCTCTCAGACAGGTGCCAATCAGACAGGTGTCTTGTAGGCTACTCCACGACAAATTATTATTATTTCAGTTTTTTGGTGCTACTGCTCGAAATCTCCATCGACCAACAGCCTATCAACTGGTCGACTAATTGGGTTTCAGCCCTAGTGCATTTGGGTGTACTAGTGTGTCTCCATATGCCTGTAGCCCGCTATTAATGGTCAAACACCTTTATCTCACCCTCCCATGTCCTGGGCTTCACCTTGTATCCCTGTATCCCTGCTCTCTGGTCTTCTGCTCTCCATCCTTTCTTTGGTTCCTGTGTCCAGTCAGTGTGATGCTCAGTGGCTGTGTCACCTCTCTCTCTCTTTGCGTTTGTGTGATGCTTCATGTCACCTTGCCTCTATAGAGGCTGAATGGCCACAGGCCCTCTCTCCTGACAATACGGTTGGACAGATGGCCTGGTCCTACCCTTAGAGAGCGAGAGGGAGAGAGTGTGTGTTTGTGCGGCGCTAGGAACAGTACACCATGGGACTTTTCACTCTGCCTATTTAACCCACATAGTCTGACTGCTCACCTATAACTCTTCTTTTTTTCGGGGGAACCATGAGCCATAATCATCATGCCCGTAACACACTCTTACTGACACGTTCTTCCTCTCCGCAAAAGGCTCTTATTATTACTGACCTACCCCCCTGGGTTTGTGCGTGTCACGACGACTCATAGAAATGGAACTCGTAGCTTTGTGGCGTCTACTACTGATGACGTCAGAAACTGTCTGGTGGCCCCAGTGACTTGTCTTTGTAAACAGTATGCCGGGGAGAGTAAGTGTGTGGCTAAATATAGCCGAGAACACTGGCTGAGAGAGAACACTGTGTAGGTGACTCAGATCTCCCCATATAATAAAGAAAAGATCATTTGTTGTGCTTCCCTCCCAAGGGAAATTCACTTCTATAACATTGTTCTATCACTTCAGAGCAGGCTTCAGTTCATACAGTGACCACAGGGGGAGCTGTTGATTTGTGGAACATGTAGTACAGACATTAGAGGAATAGATACACAGCGCCTTCTTTCTTGTGCCCTTGTTAATGCATACTCTGAGTTAGCCCCAATTCCACATCAACCCCCTTACCCGCAAGATACTTGTACACTCCTAGCAGATCTACACAAGTATCTCCCCAACCCTCACCTCAATTGAACAAAACAGTGTTAAACTGGCAGTTTAGACCTGGGGAGGGTCTAATTGTATTAAGTCAGTGGTCACCAACCCTTTCTAAATCAATATCACTTTCGGAGTCAAAAAGCAAGTCGAGATCTACCGCTCAGATTAAACATGACTTAAGATGTAAGCCTGCAACATTTAACTTAATGCAACATTAACCTAATAAAAATAGTTATGTAGGAATGAGGTTTGTGCATTAGGCCTAATACATTTTCACAGCATATTGGCTATGATTGGCCTGCCAATATCGTTCTTCTCAGATCATATTATAATTCTAAACTCGTGCTTTGATAAAATAGATCTGTTGTCACTTGCTAGGCACAGCTGAACATAAATTGAAATACTAAGCTTTTTTAAATTTTACTGATGGTACCTGCATCTGATGGTCAATCTCAGCGGAGAAAAGGAGAGAGCAGCAGACTGTCTGCCTCTCACTGTCCCTGTCCTTTCCTCTGGTGAGCCTGACCAGAGAGAGGGGGGACACAGTCTTCCTTCCACCTGATGGTGAAACTAGAGTCGCACCACATTATTTCTGCCTCATGCACGAATTGATGTTGTTCCTATGAGCAGAAAAAGTGAAATATTCTGCGATATTAAAATGTACACGACTAGCTGCTAATAATAAAAACGCAACATGTCGATATCCTTGGCTACTTCATTCATTGCAACTGCAGTGCTGGTTGTAGCGCGAGTGTATGTAGGGAGAAGCGCATTTAGCTTTCCTGGTCTGCCAGGTAGGCGGAGTTTGTCCCTGCAGACAAATGAAATGGTTCAAAATGCACCCGGGGTGGAGGGCTTCTGAATCAAGTGCAAGGCTTTATTGTTGGCTTTTCTACAGACATTTTTGGTGACTACCGTATTAAGGGCTCCTGAAAAAGGCTCTCCTGTCTTTGAACAGTCTATCCATCCAGCCATCCCTTCTCCCTGTCCATTAGTGCCCGTCTTCAGCAGTTTCTCTTCTCTCCTCTCCGTATTTACCCGAGGGCTTGCCTGCTGCTCACCTCCTCTGGTGTTACCTGTCAGAGTAGCCACTGAGCACACGCACAGCCCACACCCTGTATCTGTCATACACTCATGTTCCCCACGCCTCGTCAATCTGATTATACGTTAATGATCCCGTATGGCACCCATCAGTGTGATAACAGATGATATTACACCGGGTCTAAATGAACCCAGGTGCACACACGACGGACATATAGAAGTAATTGAAGGATGTATGGTTAACAAGGCAACGAATTATGAAGACCCCAACCCCCATTTTATGTTGTGTGGATCAATGAGAGTGAGAGAGAAAAAACGGTTAAGTCTTTTTTTTCATTTTTTCAATCGCTGTATATAATGGGCCAAGCTTATTGGTCCTTATCAGAAACGTGTTGCTCATATTTACATTTGTACAAAATGTCCATGACTGTAACACAAATGGGACAGGAGGTAGGCTTGTTCAAACTTTTGGAATTTCCGTTGATTACTATAGCGCCAATCAGTGTAGTTGTGTAAATGTTTGATCTCTATGGCCAGACTCATTCATCCAAGTATTTTACTAATGTTCCATCCTGAGAATAAATTACTTTGCTCCCGGGTAACCCGGTATTTCCCACCAAAACCGGAAGTGTTATTCAAAGCATTATAAGGCATATAAATATGTCTGGATTTGATTAGAGCTTTGATCAGCATTAAAATTCCATCCTGATGCTAGCCGAACCTGATGAGACATATATTACATACAATTTGTGAGCCCTACATTAACATTTCATTACCCCAAAAAGCCCAAATGATCGTGTCATTGGTTATGGGTCTGAAAAAATAACTGTTGTAGCCTACCGCCATCGCGTGTCGGCTCTTCTTTCAAACTACCCGTGAGATCTATCGGCTGCTGTATTTAACATTCATCAAAGCGCTTGCGTCCCTCTTCAAATATTTTATTTCACCTTTTATTTAACTAGGCAAGTCAGTTAACCTGTCTAGGACACATGTTCTGCTAACGGACCCCCCCCCCACATTAGAAATATTTAACTTTCACACATTAACAAGTCCAATACAGCAAATGAAAGATAAACGTCTTGTTAATGTACCCACCGTGTCCAATTTAAAAATAAAATAAAAAAAGTTTTACAGTGAAAACCACATATTTATGTTATATCACCACCAAATCCCAAAAAACACGCAGCCATTTTTCCCAGCCAAAGATGTTCACAAAAGCAGAATTAAAGATACAATTAATCACTAACCTTTGATAATCTTTATCAGATGACACTCATAGGACATTGTTACACAATATATTTATGTTTTGTTCGATAATATGCATATTTATTTCCACAAATCACGGTTTACATTGTCGCCATGTTCAGAAATGCCTCCAAAATATCCGGAGTAATTACAGAGAGCTACGTCAGATAACAGAAATACTCATCATAAACTTTTTGACGAAAGATACATGTTTTACATATAATTAAAGATACCCTGGTTCTTAATGCAACCGCTGTGTCAGATTTTTTTTTAAACTTTACGAAAAAAGCACACAATGCAATAATCTGAGACGGCGCTCAGACGTAACAATATTTCTCCTCCATGTTTGACTCAACAGAAAGACGAAATTACATCATAGATATTCCCTTACCTTTGATCTTTCATCAGAATGCATTGCAAGGAAACATAGTTCCGCAATAAATCGTTGTTTTGTTCGATAATGTCCATTACTAGTGTCCAATTACCTACCTTTGCTAGCACGTTTAGTTCACATGTCCAAAAGTTGGCGCTGGTCCTGGCGAACTCGGACAAACTTCAAAAAGTTTTATTCCAGGTTGAATAAACTGGTCAAACTAAGTAGAGAATCAATCTTCAGGATGTTATTATCATATATCCAATAAATTTCTAACCGGAGCATTCGTTTTTGTCTACAGAGCCATGGAACGCAAGGTGATATCATGAGTAATGTGTGCCACCAGGAACTGGCATTTTGCCAGACCAGTGACTCATTCCCCTCCCATCCGGTCCCACATCACAGTAGAGGCTTCATTCCAGGTTCTACTGACTGATGACATCTAGTGGAAGGCGTAGGAAGTGCGTACAGATCCATATCTTACTGGGATGTGAATAGACGATGAGTTGAAAATCAACCAGCCCCAGAATTTCCACTCCCTGTTTGGAAGTTTGCCTGCCCTATGAGTTCTGTTATACTCACAGACATCATTCAAACAGTCCTAGAAACTTCAGAGTGTTTTCTCTCCAATAGTAATAATAATATGCATATGTTAGCATCTGGGACAGAGTAGGAGGCAGTTCGCTATGGGCACTCAATTTATCCAAAGTGAAAATGCTGCCCCCTATCCTTAAGCACAAATTCTCATTTACAGTGACTGCCGACCCCAGCCAAACCCTAACCCGGACGACGCTGGGCCAATTGTGTGCCTACCTATGGGACTACCGATCACGGCCGTTTGTGATACAGACCCTGGTTCATTTCCAGGTTGTAGTGACGCCTCTAGCACTGAGATGCAGTAACTTAGGCCGCTGCACCACTTGGGAGCCCCAATAGTCTATTGGTATAAGAAAAGCAACAAAACTAAAAGCTTTTCCTGCGTGGGACTAAGGAGTCTATTTCAAAGAGGCCAGCGGAGCACAGGTGCTTGTGTATTGCACATGAGACAGAGGCTATAAGTTAGAAGCTTATTATGCATAACCCATCAATAATTAGCTAAATATAAGGCTAATTCTGCGTTGAATGTAATACCTGGAAGAGGTAGGCTAGGACATCTATATATCAATCTTGAACAGGATTTTCTATTCTGGATGCAATTTGCATGGAGTTGGAGAGAGACTGCGAGAGAGTGCTCACGCATGCACTGATTTAAGCAACGGTATTCGAGTGATAGGCTGTTTAAAAACAAGGGGATCCTCGAAAGCCGGATGGAGATTGGTGAATTAGACGCGCATTCAGTCTTTGTATCACTGCAGCATATGTAGGCCTCCCCGTCACAAGACAAAAAGTTCCCATGATGAGATGATAGGTCTACATGCATTGTGAACTGCGCCCCATACTGAGATGGGCTGTCTGTCCCCACCCTGAGCCTTGATTCATCGCACAGAGGCCGTAGCAACGCCAGATTTAGACACCACGTATAATTTAACATTTCCATTTCACGCTATGCTCTTCATATAAATCATTTATTGTCATTTGACTGGTTTCTCACTTATTTATCCCGGGAAAAGGGAGTGGTTTTGAGCATACATCTCGCTAACCGGATTCCAGCCATTCAACCCTAGTCTGTACAAACGAACGGACAGTGACTGATCCATAGTCGATTTCATAGTGGAGGGGTAAATGGTTCCAACTGTCATTCATACACTTAACCCATGAATGGGCTTCATAATCTGTACTGCATATCATGGGGCTTTTGATAGCCATCTACAATCTCCCAAGATAAAATGCATGGTTTAAGTGATAGGTCTATGTGCAGCAAACATACTGAAAGAGTAAGATGGCACGAGAATATAGATTAGTGCTGTATGTTTGAATGTGTGTGGAGAGTAGATGTAGCTGAATGGCTGTGGTTGAAGATGTAGTAAGAACAAGCAGTCTGCACAATGTAAGTAATGTATGTGCGAATGAGTGTGGCGTGTGAATCGACGTGGTGTTAACAGGTGCTGTTCTAGAGGCTCTCTACGAAGCTCTGATTCTGGACATTCTGTACCACCACACTTCATCAAGGACTCCTCGGGCTCTCAAGAACATCTCTCCATCCCTCTTTTTTTCTTCTGTTTTAATGCAAGGCCCTGCTGTAATGCTGGTAGACCTAATTCTCTCTCTCTCTCTCTCTCTCTCTCTCTACAGAGGAGGAGGTGGAGAACTTTGACGTGTCCAGCTTGCAGGAGGCGGCTTTGCGAAACATCGAGGCTGACAGTTTCTGGTGCATGAGCAAATTGTTGGACGGCATTCAGGTACATGAATTCTCCTTTCCACTGTTTACATTCACTGTGTGTGTCTGTACCACGTCCCCAGGAGAGAACGGGTTAGGCGTGTGTATTTTTAGGTTTTTGGAGTGTAGTAGTTCTGTGTGTGTGTGTGTGTGTTGAATTGGCCACACACATGAATACACACGGGTTTAGTCACAGTGGAGTCCCCTGTGTGTAAGTTAGTCGCGCCGTCCCACTTTTCCCCTCTGTTCCATCTCTTCAGAATTAGTGTGTGAATGATGAATATTCTCTCTCTGCACTGTACCGTAGCCAGACACAGCCTTTTTACACGTCCACCCTGTGGCGGCCGGCGTTGAGCGTATCACCCAGGGAACTGTTCCGCTGCCGCCTCACTTTCTCTCTCTCTCTTTGTCGCTTATTGATTTACAGCCATAACCACATCCGAGCCGTGCGAGTGTGACCATGTGTGAGCACTCCAGTGTGTTTGTCCTTGATGTAAATGGCCCCATACACAGAGGTAGCTAGGCAGTGGAAGAAGGCAGGTAGGTGGCAAGGCTACAGCATCCATACAGCCATTCGGCGGTGTGTTCAGAGCGGATTGCTGCTGCTAGCCACACGCCCCGGCACGGTTCCCAGGTGGTGCCCACTGCCACCGTTTGGTCTCGCTGTTTTTTTTCTTCTAAACACTCGCGAGGGATGAAATGTTGTGTAATAACACCAGGGTGTGGAAAAGAGGGTTTGATTTACTTCAGCTAGGTCTCTTTTACAGATGAGCCCTGAATGACATAAATTACAGAAAATAGAAAATGCAAGAAGAAAGAGAAACACGGTCCTAAAAAACATTCATCAGTAAAAAGGTCCTCAATCAGCTTTCTGATTTCACCTCGAGGACCCAGAACATCACATTTAAGAACATTTTGAAGATTGTTCCACAAATAAGGTGCAAGAACTAAAATCTGATTTACCGAACTCAGTAGAGACCAAAGGAATGTCCAGAGTTAGCCATCCCCGAGATGGGGTGTGGTAACATTATGTCTAAAGTGTAGTAATGCTGCTAGGTACAGTGGGACTTTGTGTAAAAGGGCTTTATAAATGAAAACATAGCAATGTATTGTGTGACGTAACCTACGTGACATCAAAGAGGGCCAACCAACTTTCTGGTAGAGACTGCAGTGATGACCACTAACATTGTCGCCCGTAATAAAGTGCAAAGCTCTATGATAAACTACATCTAACGGCTTTAATGAAGTGGCAGCTGCGTTCATATAGACGACGTGGCCATAGTCTGGGACCGACAGGAGCGTTGACTGAATCATCTGCTTTCTACTATGTAGCGAGAGGCAGGACCTACTTCTATAGAGGAAGACCATTTTTATGCTCATATTTTTTGAAGCGGGTATTTTTTTAATTTTAGGGGGTATTCTCATTAAAAAGAATGAAATACAGTTCATTTGAGTAGTAATAATAGTACAAATAATCATCTACACAGGTAAAACACTGCTGTTTTATTGTCTTCGATCGATTTACATTTTAATAAATCAAAATAAGAGAAATAAAGAATGGCGAATAAATGAACAACATAATGTACATGGAGGATGGTTTCAAGTTATATACGATAGGGAATGAATGGTCATGGGACGTCCGTCGGGCTACAGAATGACAATCGTCTACATACTGTATCTCTCATTCTCTCTCGCTCTCTCTCCTGCTCTCGCATTTTCTCCCGCTCCTCTCACCCCACTCACTGCACTTCTCTCATCTCTCTCCTCTCATCGTCTTTCCTGTGCTCTTTGTATCTGTCATTCAGATGGCGGTCTCCAGTCTCTCTACTCCAGAGAGGGCCATTTGTATTGCTGGTGACTCACCTCTCTTCAGGGGCAGCAGTACATTAGGAGGCACTCCCAGCCAGACAACCTTTCTGTGCTGTTTTGTCCCTAATTACCGCAGTCAATTGTGTGTACAAAGCTGATTCTCACAGGCACTTGTGAATTTTTCTTCACAACTTCACAGTACCCAGTTTTAACCCGGGAACATTCATACTTGGCTTTCACACTGTTTAGAGGTGTGTGTCTGTGTGGGACTGTGTCTGTGTATGAGAGCGACACAGGGGACTGTTGGTCTGCGTCTGTGGGCGGGAGCTGAACTGAGCCTCTGCTCGTTGCAGTAGAAAGGAATGCTTACTCTGAAGATTATCTGACGCCTTAGAATGTGGAGATTTTAAGACTGCTATCTCCGTGGAAAGACATAAGATCGTGATGTGCATATTATAATAGGTATTAAGCAGGAAACAACATTTTGTAGCATGGCAAACTGCTGTTTTGACCCAAATCCTTTGGACATTCAAGGAAAATGCAAAGGATGGCTAACACTCAGTCTGCGTCTCCTAGTCCCTACTACCTTTGACCAAGAAGTGCACTATATACGGAATAAGGTGCCATTTGCAATGCAGCCTCAATGAGGCTGACAACACTGGATGGCCTTGCTCCTAGTTTTAGGAAGCAGATGTTATTATTGAAATCTTGGTTTCCTAAAAACTCTCTATGGTAAACTTCACAATAACATCCAGCTGTCAGACAGATTTCTACAGCTTTCTGCCCTGAAGGCAGATCACCACAAAAACATCTTATAAAATCACCAAGGACGGTTGATTGCTCATGCGGGTGTCGGTTAGTATGTTTCATATAGCAATGTACAATACTCAATGTGTATCATATTCTCTTTCATTCTGCACCAGCATGCATCAAAATCAAGCATGAGACTAGCTAACTAACCTTTTTAGTTGTTCTTCTATTGGTCTCCCGCACCACTTGATGCAGTTTACATGTCACCGTGACCTGTGTGGAAGCTAGCGTGCCTTACCTTAATCCCCACTGTTTTTGTTGAAAGCATTAGGCGTAGAGACAAATGGAGAGAGGCTTCTATTCTGCTCCCTAGAGGCTCTTTGTATTTAACTCAATCATCGACTGACACACAAACACACACACACACACACACACACACACACACACACACACACACACACACACACTAGAGTGAGTCCCGTGAGGAGTGTACCAGACACACACTGGTACACACATGCAGTTTAACTCACACAGCTGTGGGTACACACACACACACTAAGAGAAGAGGTGAGCGATCACCAGCTGTTGTGTTTTGATGACTGACGTGTGAGCGGTGCAGCCTAAACCCCTGTGATTCGCCGAAGCGGGACACAGCCCCACGCTGCTGTCTGATTAACGCTGACCTCGGAACCCTGCGCTGGGCCCTGGGAGACCCCGTCTCTGATTAGCACAGCTGGGTGATCTGTAAAAAGACGTATGGTGTCAGAGAGGTGAGCAGCTCTCTTAGGGAGCGAAGGGGCCACAAAGCTTGTGAAGCTGGTTATCAGAGTTAGTCTTTTAGTGGAGGGTGTTTATTTGACCAAAAGACCCATTAAGGTAGTCCAGTCAAGTGCACTCACCTACAAACACAAGGATTTTATCTTGGAATTGATCATGTCGTTTTATTCAGTAGCAAGACAAAATAACAGACGTACATCCTTTAAAAGCACCCTATAAAACACCCATACACAAAGAGGGTAATGGCTTCCCAGACCCCCCCACTCCTCAGCTATTTAACCCCTCCACTTCCTGTCGTCTCTGTGGATATGGTAGTAGTGGGTATTAGAGAGAATAGGTTTACAGCTGGGACAGGATGGATCACAAACTAGCTAATTAAGGTGCTGGAGGTGTTGGGCCCCGTAAAAATGGTTGAGAAACAATTGGGGCCAAAATGACGTGCCTCTGCCACACACACATAGTTCCATAGAGACAAGGTCACAGGAAACAGACACACACACACACACCCTCTCTCAAGCGCTCCTTTAGGAACTGCTGCTGTCGACAGAATGCAGTAGCATTTACTCCGGGACAAAGGAGCCGAAGCACGCTTTTTATTAATTCTCCTAAATAAATAGATCCCTTATGGGGCCTTGTTGCTAAAACGCCTTCAGTGATATTAATTGTTTATTTAGCCTATTTTTAACGGACTCTATAGCTAACTTTAACAGAGAAGGAAATTGGAAGCATTTACCTCAGAGCCCCTAGAGATTGATGGCATAAAACACTGCGAAAGCCACTGTGAGAGCAGTATCAGATCTGGAATAGAAAATACTCTCCTTTCTGTTTTTATATTAATAAATTCCTCTGTTTGAGCTTGAAATTGAACTTAAATTATTTTTCAGCAACTAGGTTACTTGTTACAATGGCCTTCTTTTTGATGTAGCTTTTCTGTGGTGTTATACAAGTAATACTGGCATCTAGTTTTACATGGTTGTGTGAAATTGGTGGCATTTGAAGTGCCATTTCTTTTTCTGTTCTCAGTCTTACAGAAATCTTCTTGTCTGTCTGGATGAACTGTTAACCATTTTAACAGTAACTGCTGCGCTACTTAACTAGATGCAGACAGACACACAAACATAAAAATATGTTAAACCCTGGCTAGCCAGCACACACACCAGGGTTGGGCGGTATCCAGATTTTCATGTCTTCCTTACCGTCCTTCTCTCATCCAGGGATTTACGGTATAAATGGTTTAATACACAATAGCATATTTCCATGGTGGCTGCTAGCTAAATATGCTAACGAGCCCAAACTAAATAAAGAATTGCAAAGACAGGCAATCCAGCTCAAAGTTATACATGTGTGTGTATATATATAAAATATACACACACACACAGTCGTGGCCAAAAGTTTTGAGAATGACACAAATATACATTTTCGTGAAGTCTGCTGCCTCAGTTTGTATGATGGCAATTTGCATATACTCCAGAATGTTATGAAGAGTGATCAGATGAATTGCAATTAATTGCAAAGTCCCTATTTGCCATGCAAATGAACTGAATCCCAAAAGAACATTTCCACTGCATTTCAGCCCTGCCACAAAAGGACCAGCTGACATGTCAGTGACTCTCTCGTTAACACATGTGTGAGTGTTGATGAGGACAGGGCTGGAGATCACTCTGTCATGCTGATTGAGTTCGAATAACAGACTGGGAGCTTCAAAAGGAAGGTGTTGCTTGGAATCATTGTTCTTCCTCTGTCTACCATGGTTACCTGCAAGGAAACACGTGCCGTCATCATTGCTTTGCACAAAAAGAGCTTTACAGGCAAGGACATTGCTGCCAGTAAGATTGCACCTAAATCAACCATTTATGAAATCATCTAGAACTTCAAGGAGAGCGGCTCAATTGTTGTGAAGAAGGGCGCCCAAGAAAATCTGGCAAGCGCCAGGACCGTCACCTAATGTTGATTCAACTGCGGGCACCAGTAGTACAGAGCTTGCTCAGGAATGGCAGCAGGCAGGTGTGAGTGCATCTGCACGCACAGTGAGGTGAAGACTTTTTGGAGGATGGACTGGTGTCAAGAAGGGCAGCACAGAAGCCACTTCTCTCCAGGAAAAACATCAGGGACAGACTGATATTCTGAAAAAGGTACAGGGATTGGACTGCTGAGGACTGGGGTAAAGTCATTTTTTCTGAATCCCCTTTCCGATTGTTTGGGGCGTCTGGGGAAAAAAGCTTGTCCCGGAGAAGACGAGGTGAGCGCTACCATCAGTCCTGTGTCATGCCAACAGTAAAGCATCCTGAGACCATTCATGTGTGGGGTTGCTTCTCAGCCAAGGGAGTGGGCTCACTCAGAATTTTGCCTAAGAACACAGCCATGAATAAAGAATGGTACAAACACATCCTCCGAGAGCAACTTCTCCCAACCATCCAGGAACAGTTTGGTGACCAACAATGCCTTTTCCAGCATGATGGAGCACCTTGCCATAAGGTGGCTCGGGGAACAAAACATTGATATTTTGGGTCCATGGCCATGAAACTAGCAGTGGCAGCTATACAGAACTCATCCAAAGGGCTTATGACTCCTGAAACACGGCAGGAAGTTAACACAATATGATGCTCCTTCACCTTGTTAATTCAGCCACTTACTTAGATAACGTGATGCGTAAGTTTAACTTTCTAGTTAATGCAGAATGATGCAGTAAAGAAAAAATATTTTTCCTCCTTTCAATTTTTTTATATTTTTTGTCATTTCTGCTCAGCATCACACATGTTGTGCTTCAGTTGCACTTCACTAGGATGACAATTCATACACAAACGGGCATTCTAACAGCAGATAGCGCTTTGACTGATGTGGAGCTACTTTTCTCCAGTACTTTTCTTGGTGTAGCCAGACCACTTTTCTCCAGTAAAATGCAAGACGAACTTTAAACTAAACATTATGAAATGTATCAGGCAACATTTTTTTTCCATGATAAATATTAGAAATAGCATGGTCATGCATAATTTTTGCTAAAAAAGACCTTGCTTTTTCATCATAAGCTCATTTACTTGTGTGGCTGCCAGCCAAATAACTTTGGGCTTCCGTTGTCATCTGATGAAAAAGAAGCTATTTTCCGCCGGCTGTGTTGCTCTAATGTATTTTCTGTGAAGGAATAGTTGCAAGTCCCTGATCACTCTATTGATGAAGGAAAAAAACACTGGACTTATATAAAATGTAACCCCTGTCAGTACACAGCTGAACTCACCTGCTCTCTCCCATTGTGCTATTTACAAACAAACGTGACTGGCTCAACTGTTCAGAGGAACGAAGGTAAGCTTCATAATGTAAAGTTATGTTACAGGTGAAGGGAAGAAACTGACTGCTTTCTCTCCTAATGTATTGCACAAGTGGTCTGCAGCTAAACCCTGTCTTTCAGGACCCTGTCTCTCAAAGATAATTCATAAAAATCCAAATTACTTCACAAATATTCAT
Organism: Oncorhynchus kisutch; assembly: GCF_002021735.2. Classification (NCBI taxonomy): domain Eukaryota; kingdom Metazoa; phylum Chordata; class Actinopteri; order Salmoniformes; family Salmonidae; genus Oncorhynchus; species Oncorhynchus kisutch. The sequence goes on from NC_034192.2 coordinate 16,967,598, forward strand.
TGTAAAGGGTTTAAACACGGTTTCTCATGCTTGTTCAATGAACCATAAACAATTAATGAACATGCACCTGTGGAACGGTTGTTAACTTCACTAGGGTAGTGGGCAGCATTCGGAATTTTGGATGAAAAGCGTGCCCAAATTAAACTGCCTGCTACTCAGGCCCAGAAGCTAGGATATGCATATAATTGGTAGATTTGGATAGAAAACACTCAAGTTTCCAAAACAGTTAAAATAATGTCTTAGAAAAACAGAACTCATATGGCAGGTGAAAACCTGAGAAAAATCCATCCAGGAAGTACTATTATTTTGAAAGGCTGTTCTTCCATTGAAAGCCTATCCACCATACAAAGACCCAGTTCACGATCTCTATGGCTTCTTCTGCATGTGGCCAGTCTTTAGGCATTGTTTCAGGCTTGTACTCTGAAAAATTAGGGAGATACAGCACTTTCAATGAGTGGACAGTGGAAATTTCCAGACCTGAGTCCAGCGCACGATCGGGAGCGCGCCATTCTTGTTTCTCCTTTTCTATTGACAAAGCTTTTGTCTGGTTGAAATATAATGTATTATTTATGACAAAAACAACATGATTTGATTTTAAACATCGTTTGACATGTTTCTACCAACTTTTATTGTACTTTTTTGACTTTTTGTCTGGATGTTGAGAGCGCTTTGTGCCTTTGGATTACTGAACTAAACGCACCAACAAAATGGAGGTTTTTGGACATAGAGGGACATTATCGAACAAAACAAACATTTATTGTGTAACATGGAGTCCTGGGAGTTTTTTATTAATTTTTTTAAATTTTTATTTCACCTTTATTTAACCAGGTAGGCTAGTTGAGAACAAGTTCTCATTTGCAACTGCGACCTGGCCAAGATAAAGCATAGCAGTGTGAGCATACAACAAAGAGTTACACATGGAGTAAACAATTAACAAGTCAATAACACAGTAGAAAACAAAGGGGGGGTCTATATACAATGTGTGCAAAAGGCATGAGGAGGTAGGCAAATAATTAAAATTTTGCAGATTAACACTGGAGTGATAAATGATCAGATGGTCATGTACAGGTAGAGATATTGGTGTGCAGAAGAGCAGAAAAGTAAATAAATAAAAACAGTATGGGGATGAGGTAGGTGAAAAAGGGTGGGCTATTTACCAATAGACTATGTACAGCTGCAGCGATCGGTTAGCTGCTCAGATAGCTGATGTTTGAAGTTGGTGAGGGAGATAAAAGTCTCCAACTTCAGCGATTTTTGCAATTCGTTCCAGTCACAGGCAGCAGAGTACTGGAACGAAAGGCGGCCAAATGAGGTGTTGGCTTTAGGGATGATCAGTGAGATACACCTGCTGGAGCGCGTGCTACGGATGGGTGTTGCCATCGTGACCAGTGAGCTGAGATAAGGCGGAGCTTTACCTAGCATAGACTTGTAGATGACCTGGAGCCAGTGGGTCTGGCGACGAATATGTAGCGAGGGCCAGCCGACTAGAGCATACAAGTCGCAGTGGTGGGTGGTATAAGGTGCTTTAGTGACAAAACGGATGGCACTGTGATAGACTGCATCCAGTTTGCTGAGTAGAGTGTTGGAAGCCATTTTGTAGATGACATCGCCGAAGTCGAGGATCGGTAGGATAGTCAGTTTTACTAGGGTAAGCTTGGCGGCGTGAGTGAAGGAGGCTTTGTTGCGGAATAGAAAGCCGACTCTTGATTTGATTTTCGATTGGATATGTTTGATATGAGTCTGGAAGGAGAGTTTGCAGTCTAGCCAGACACCTAGGTACTTATAGACGTCCACATATTCTAGGTCGGAACCATCCAGGGTTGTGATTCTAGTCGGGCATGCGGGTGCAGGCAGCGACCGGTTGAAAAGCATGCATTTGGTTTTACTAGCGTTTAAGAGCAGTTGGAGGCCACGGAAGGAGTGTTGTATGGCATTGAAGCTTGTTTGGAGGTTAGATAGCACAGTGTCCAAAGACGGGCCGAAAGTATATAGAATGGTGTCGTCTGCGTAGAGGTGGATCAGGGAATCGCCCGCAGCAAGAGCAATATCATTGATATACACAGAGAAAAGAGTCGGCCCGAGAATTGAACCCTGTGGCACCCCCATAGAGACTGCCAGAGGACCGGACAGCATGCCCTCCGATTTGACACACTGAACTCTGTCTGCAAAGTAATTGGTGAACCAGGCAAGGCAGTCATCCGAAAAACCGAGGCTACTGAGTCTGCCGATAAGAATATGGTGATTGGCAGAGTCGAAAGCCTTGGCAAGGTCGATGAAGACGGCTGCACAGTACTGTCTTTTATCGATGGCGGTTATGATATCGTTTAGTACCTTGAGTGTGGCTGAGGTGCACCCGTGACCGGCTCGGAAACCAGATTGCACAGCGGAGAAGGTACGGTGGGATTCGAGATGGTCAGTGACCTGTTTGTTGACTTGGCTTTCGAAGACCTTAGATAGGCAGGGCAGGATGGATATAGGTCTGTAACAGTTTGGGTCCAGGGTGTCTCCCCCTTTGAAGAGGGGGATGACTGCGGCAGCTTTCCAATCCTTGGGGATCTCAGACGAGATGAAAGAGAGGTTGAACAGGCTGGTAATAGGGGTTGCGACAATGGTGGCAGATAGTTTCAGAAATAGAGGGTCCAGATTGTCAAGCCCAGCTGATTTGTACGGGTCCAGGTTTTGCAGCTCTTTCAGAACATCTGCTATCTGGATTTGGGTAAAGGAGAACCTGGAGAGGCTTGGGCGAGGAGCTGCGGGGGGGGCGGAGCTGTTGGCCGAGGTTGAAGTAGCCAGGTGGAAGGCATGGCCAGCCGTTGAGAAATGCTTATTGAAGTTTTCGATAATCATGGATTTATCAGTGGTGACCGTGTTACCTAGCCTCAGTGCAGTGGGCAGCTGGGAGGAGGTGCTCTTGTTCTCCATGGACTTAACAGTGTCCCAGAACTTTTTGGAGTTGGAGCTACAGGATGCAAACTTCTGCCTGAAGAAGCTGGCCTTAGCTTTCCTGACTGACTGCGTGTATTGGTTCCGGACTTCCCTGAACAGTTGCATATCACGGGGACTATTCGATGCTATTGCAGTCCGCCACAGGATGTTTTTGTGCTGGTCGAGGGCAGTCAGGTCTGGGGTGAACCAAGGGCTGTATCTGTTCTTAGTTCTGCATTTTTTGAACGGAGCATGCTTATCTAAAATGGTGAGGAAGTTACTTTTAAAGAATGACCAGGCATCCTCAACTGACGGGATGAGGTCAATGTCCTTCCAGGATACCCGGGCCAGGTCGATTAGAAAGGCCTGCTCACAGAAGTGTTTTAGGGAGCGTTTGACAGTGATGAGGGGTGGTCGTTTGACTGCGGCTCCGTAGCGGATACAGGCAATGAGGCAGTGATCGCTGAGATCCTGGTTGAAGACAGCGGAGGTGTATTTGGAGGGCCAGTTGGTCAGGATGACGTCTATGAGGGTGCCCTTGTTTACAGAGTTAGGGTTGTACCTGGTGGGTTCCTTGATGATTTGTGTGAGATTGAGGGCATCTAGCTTAGATTGTAGGACTGGTGGGGTGTTAAGCATATCCCAGTTTAGGTCACCTAACAGAACAAACTCTGAAGCTAGATGGGGGGCGATCAATTCACAAATGGTGTCCAGGGCACAGCTGGGAGCTGAGGGGGGTCGGTAGCAGGCGGCAACCGTGAGAGACTTATTTCTGGAGAGAGTAATTTTCAAAATTAGTAGTTCGAACTGTTTGGGTATGGACCTGGAAAGTATGACATTACTTTGCAGGCTATCTCTGCAGTAAACTGCAACTCCTCCCCCTTTGGCAGTTCTATCTTGACGGAAGATGTTATAGTTGGGTATGGAAATCTCAGAATTTTTGGTGGCCTTCCTGAGCCAGGATTCAGACACAGCAAGGACATCAGGGTTAGCAGAGTGTGCTAAAGCAGTGAGTAAGACAAACTTAGGGAGGAGGCTTCTGATGTTGACATGCATGAAACCAAGGCTTTTTCGATCGGAGAAGTCAACAAATGAGGGTGCCTGGGGACATGCAGGGCCTGGGTTTACCTCCACATCACCCGCGGAACAGAGAAGGAGTAGTATGAGGGTGCGGCTAAAGGCTATCAAAACTGGTCGCCTAGAGCGTTGGGGACAGAGAATAAGAGGAGCAGGTTTCTGGGCATGGTAGAATATATTCAGGGCATAATGCGCAGACAGGGGTATGGTGGGGTGCGGGTACAGCGGAGGTAAGCCCAGGCACTGGGTGATGATGAGAGAGGTTGTATCTCTGGACATGCTGGTAGTAATGGGTGAGGTCACCGCATGTGTGGGAGGTGGGACAAAGGAGTTATCAGGGGTATGAAGAGTGGAACTAGGGGCTCCATTGTGAACTATGATATGATAACTATGATAACTAACCTGAACAACAGTATACAAGGCATATTGAGGAGCTGGACAAGCTAGCAGTTAGCAGGCCGAATTAGCAAGCAGGGAGATAGCGAGGGCTAGAGAGTTAGCCTTTGGGGGATGTCGCGATGGGGTGAGTCTGTTTATTCCTCTTCATGCGGTGACATCGATAGACCGGTCGTGGGCCCGGGTATTGTAGCTCAGGAGTATGCTACGGTGGTAGCGCAGGCCGGGCTAGCTTCAAGCTAAGTGGGTGGAAACGCTAGCCAGGGGTAATCATCCGGGGTTGCGGTTTAGCTAGATAGCTAGTTGTGAAGATCCAGCGTATTTGGAAGCTTAGGTTTAGCAAAATGTTTTTAAAGGGATAGCTATGTAAAAAAACGAAAAATAAACGAAATATACAGGGACACGACACGACAGGACGACTTACTGCTACGCCATCTTGGACCATACAGTTACAATGAAGAGTGCCACCAGATGAAGATCATCAAAGGTTAGTGATTCATTTAATCGCTTTTTCTGACTTTTGTGAGCCCTCTCTTTGGCTGGAAAATGTCTGCATGGTTTCTTGTGGCTAGGCGCTGTCCTAACATAATCGCATGGTTGCGCTTTCGCCGTAAAGCCTTTTTGCAATCGGACACTGTGGTTGGATTAACAAGAAGTTTATCTTGTGAGATGCCTAAGACAGCGCTACAGGGAGACAGGGCGGACAGCTGATAGTCCTCGCAGTGGCAGACCACATGTAACAACATCTGCACAGGATCGGTACATCGGAACATCACACCTGCGGGACAGGTACAGCATGGCGACAGCAACAGCCGAGTTACACCAGGAACGCATAATCCCAACATGAGTGCTCAGAATGTCCTCAATAAGCTGAGAGAGGCTGGAATGAGAGCTTGTAGGCCTGTTGTCTGGTGAGGACCTGCCTTTACATCACCGGCAACAAAGTCGCCTATGGGCACAAACCAACCGTTGCTGGACCAGACAGGACAAAAAGTGCTCTTCACTGACGAGTTGAGGGTTGCTGTTTTGTCTCACCAGGGGTGATCGTCGGATTTGCGTTTATCGTCAATGGAATTAGCGTTACCCCTAGGCCTGTACTATAGAGCAGGATCGATTTGGAGGTAGAGAGTCCTACATGTTCTGAGGCAGTGTGTCACAGTGTAGCGGTATTTATTAGAGGGGCAAAGAGATTTTGTTTGGGCGCCAGGCAGGTATTAACCATGCCGAAAGGAAAATAGTAGAATAGAGAGAGTACCACTACCAGACCCACACACATCAGCAGAAGAGACTGCTTAGAGTGTAGCCTGTTTACCAGATAGCCAGTGGAGAGAAAAAAAGAATACACACCATATAAAACCCACATCACAGCACAGGGGTAGCCCAAACAAGAATACCTCATACAATAATACTAATACTAATAATGGCAGAGCAATTCAACAGCAACTTCATACAAGAACGAACCCAGTCATCAACAGAGGATTTGCAATAATCTGTATCATCTTCCAGTGGATGAGTGCAGAGGGTATGAATGTGGGGGTTATTCATAGACACAACAAATGCCTTAAAAATGTCCACAATCTTCTCAGCCACATGTCATTAATACACCTCACCTCAATACAGTTCACATAACAATACACAACTTGCAAGCAACCCCCCTTTTAACTAAAATGTCCACCCAAATACTTCTGGCAGGGCAATAATAGTCCAGCTCTAATAAACGTCAATGGGAAGTGCATTGGAAAAATAGAGAGTCTGTTGCAGGGTAAAGGACTGGAACGAGGGAAGAGAAAGAGAAAAAGAGAACAAGAGAGATCTTAGCTGTGGTCTTCAGGCGTGCCGGTGTACTGTCTGACCGTCCGATGGTTTGTTGGTTTGTATGTTAAAGCTTCGCAACAAGGTTGCTACCAATCCATGCGGTCCATAACGGGCGCGGTCCCAAACGAAAACAACCACGACCTAGAGCGATCACACCGATGATTGATTGAGTTAAATACTCTATAAACTACACACGCTGAAAACAAACAAAACTTCTGCAGCACAGCACACACAATCAAACAGTCGCGCCACCCAAGAGCCCCTCCCAAAAGAGCTGAAAGAGCTGTCTTTATTTGCTCCTTCCTTACTGCTGATGCACTCTTAAAGTGGCAGTGCACGGTGAAAGCTCCGTGCAGGATTTTGCCACAACAGCATCATTGGACTGAGTTTGCCATTGCAGGCAATCTCAATGCTGTGCATTACAGGGAAGACATCCTCCTCCCTTGTGGTACCCTTCCTGCAGGCTCATCCTGACATGACCCTCCAGCATGACAATGCCACCAGCCGTACTGCTCGTTCTGTGTGTGATTTCCTTCAAGACATGAATGTCAGTGTTCTGCAATGGCCAGCGAAGAGCCCGGATCTCAATCCCATTGAGCACGTCTGGGACCTGTTGGATCTGAAGGCTAGGGCCATTCCCCCCCCAGAAATGTCAGGGAACTTGCAGGTGCCTTGGTGGAAGAGTGGGGTAACATCTCACAGCGAGGACTGGCAAATCTGGTGCAGTCCATGAGGAGGAGATACACTGCAGGACTTAATGCAGCTGGTGGCCACACCAGATACTGACTGTTACTTTTGATTTTCACTCCCCCTTTTTTTCAGGGTCCCATTATTCCATTTCTGTTAGTCACATGTCTGTGGAACTTGTTCAGTTTGTCTGTTGTTGAATCTTATGCTTGTTCAAATATTTACAAATGTTAAGTTTGCTGAAAATAATCGCAGTTGACAGTGAGAGGACATTTCTATTTATTTACTTAGAAAGTAGCTACAAACATTAAAATGTATAGAAATACGTCACCAACCATACAATCACTTTAAATATAAAATCTAATCCAATTTTATTTCTTACGTGCGCCGTATACAACATGCGTAGACCTTACTATGAAATGCTTACTTACAATCCCTTAATTAACCAACAGTGCAGTTTTAAGAAAATAGAATCAAGAAAATATGTACTAAATGAGACTGACTAACAAAATCAATTGGGGCCTGTGGAATGTCCCACTCCTCTTCAATGGCTTTACTAAGTTGCAGGATTTAGGCGGGATCTGGAACACGCTGTTGTACACGTTGATCCAGAGCATCCCAAACATGCTCAATGGGTGATCCTTGCGACGTGTTGTCATGTTAAAACATGAGGTAATGCTGACTGATGAATGGTGCGACCATGGGCCTCAGGATCTCTTCACGGCATCTCCTTTGCATTCAAATTGTCATCGATAAAATGCAATTGTGTTCGTTGTCGGTAGCTTATGCCTGCCCATACCATAACCCCACCGCCACCGCAGGGCACTCTGTTCACAACGTTGAAACCAGCGAGCCACTCGCCCACACGACGCCATCCACACTTTCTGCCATCTGCCCGATACAGTTGAAACCGGGTTGATCTAGGAGCTTTCAAAAGGGGGGCTGCGGGCCGCCAGTTGTCCATCCCTGACTTTGGTAGAAGGCTGGATTAAGAGCAAGGTTTGTGTGAATCTGTCTCACAAACAACTGGAGAGACCACACACACACACTTTACTTTCTGCCAGTTTAGCTGGGAGCTAGGGTCCCTGCTGTGGGAGGCTGGTGCCGCCTGCTGGTGCAGTCAGTGTTGAGGTGATGTAGTGAGAGGTGCAGTGGGTTTCTATCCTGGTATTACTCCTCTGGGATGTTTTAAGCAGGACTATGACTCATAGCTTCTGCCTGGTTCAGCTTGCTTCTGTGTGGGGGTGGCTGTGGTTGGAGCCCAGGGCTGGGTAATGCCAGTCTCTGTTTGGGGAAATATCTCACCCTAGCGCACCCCTGCCAATTAGATTCATTCATTTGTGCCCAGGAAGGAGGTGTGGGAGACATGGAGAGAGGGAGGAGAGCCAGGGAAAGCAAGGTTCCAGACAAACATTTTCAGTTGGTGGCACCAGTCCATAATTTGATCACACCAATTTTTCTTAAGTCAGTGCTTTATTAAAAAGTGTAATAGACTACTAAGATGGTATTCAGTAATACATTTATATATATTCATGTTTCAAAATATTTCAAAATATTCTAATGTGCCACCTAATCCAGTGATTGTCATGCATTTTGGGTTGACAATTAGGCTGTTAAATGTTACTGTTAAAATGACTCTAAATATACTGTTCTACCCACTAGTAGCCATGCATTAGTCTAAAAGTTAATGTAATCTCCATAAACCGTTGCAGTTGTAGCCTACGGCCCAGTGAGGCCTATGCGATCGCAATGGCCAATGCTCATTTCTCGCACACTGTAACTCGATGCCATATCAAATGTCTTTGGTTGTAAAATAGTTGCTATTGAGCTCAAAATTGAGAGTTGGTTACAAAAAAAAAGTACAGAAAGCTGAGAACCTCCTTAACTGTGACAACAGGATCGCTGTGTTTCCTCCGCTATTGGATTTGAAGATGTTATGCAATCACAACCACTTTTTTTCCTGGGTAAGGAGAGAGCGTGTGCTTGCTCAGTACAGTAGCAGGACTCAGCGAAAAGGGTACAGGGGCAGGCAGACATTTTCATGACAAGAATGAGGAGGATAAATGTACCTTTCTGTTTTACCAAATCATGGTTTTAGCCACCTAGTGTAAAAATTCAAGGGGTCGCAAAAGTGACTAAATGTGAGCCCTTTGTCTACACCCAATCAGCATCATTCACACCCTCTTAAGCTTTAGCCCCGCCCATCCCTTTAAAGGTTGATCTTAATGTATTAACAGCACCCAAGCTCTAACTTGCTAGCTACTTCCAGACATCTAAGGGAGAGAGAACAGCTCACTGAACACTCGCCCTAGCAGAGCTGTTATGTTATCCAGAGCGTTGGTGACTGCAACTGTACTGTCAGATTGTCCATTCATAAATTCAGAGCGCACACCGGGCTGATGTTCACTGACACGGCCATATTCACCAGGTTTTGAGCATTTTGTAAATTCATCAGTTATTCTGCGCTCTCTGGCACACTCGGCTAACTAGGTAAACAATGAACCGTAATCCCAACTCATGTCGTCATTACCACTGCTTTGAAAACTCCTCCAGAAAGTGGAGAGCAACACTTCTGCAGTTTTAAAAATACCGCGTTCGACAGGATTACCTAGACATACTGACCAGCTCAAATAGACTGAAGGGCGCTATATTGTAGACCAATCCAAACTCATCTCTCGGCATGTCCAGCCCACTCATTATCTCAGCCAATGATGGCTAGCGGGAAGGCTGCGGTCTATTTCTTTGGCTAAGCCAACAGGTCTCGTAATTTAACTATTTTATTCCTACTTACAGATGGCATAAGTTTGATATTAAGGCACATGAAAGTTCACATGTTCGAGAAGGCGTTTCTGCCAAAAAATACAATTAGATTTATTTATTTATTTATTTATTTATTTTAAATTACGTTCAAACGACTTCTCTGTGAAGTCGTGACGCGCGAGCCCTGGAGAGAGGAGAATGAAACAATGGGGATGTAAGGAGAAACATTGGAAGGGAGACTCGGGCAGGCAGAGGGAGGGTGGCAGGCAGGCAGGCAGGCAGGGGGGAGACATTGAGAGGGAGGGGGAGGCAGGTGAAACTGGAAGAATAGAATGAGACGGGGACCTGGGGAGGCAGGGGGAAGAGGGAGTTGTTCTGGCTGACTGCGGCTCTCTCTCTCCTACCTTTTTTATTTCAGCTCCGCTAGCTACTCAATCACACAGCTGATAGAGAGGCCTGTCACTCATATTCTCCTTGTTTCTGACACACACACAAAGCCAACACTCACGCTCTATTCATTCCTTTCTCTGACACATCCAACACCAACTCAAACGATAAGACCCCATTCACATGCACATTTAAGTGCCTCGCAGACCCCGTTTAAAATATGTCCGAGCACTCCCAATCAACGAGTCCTAGAATTAGAGAGGCAGGGGGAGGAGAGGACAGGCTCTCAGTGTGAGGGAAATATTTATCCGATAAGCCCCACGATTGCTGATTGTTCCCTCAGTGAGGAGCCAGGTTATCCCCAAACACACACAGAGCCATCCGCCAGTCAGCAGAGGGAGAGATGGATGGAGAGAGTGTTGATGGAGGTGGGTCAATATGGCTTTGTCCTCCTCAACACCCCCTCCGTGTGTTTGTATGGGTGTGTGTACACAGCCCGGTGTTCAGCAGGTCTATTGTGACTCGGGGTTATCTGTGGCTGTCATCTCTGTAGCAGACGCCTCCAGCGACAGACACACTTTCTCTGTTGTCCGCTGTTGCTGTTCACTTTGTTGATTGGCGCCGACACACAATAACTAGCCTCAGTCATCGAAGACTGTGTCCCACATTGTTTGGCCACTAACAGAATAGAAAGGGGAAGAAATGGCAGCCCTGAAAACATCATTGGCCTTACATCGATCGTGAGATTCTTGTCATTCCTGGGATGAAAATGGGGAATGGTTTGTCATTGTTGGTGAGTGCAGAGACGTGACAGACGGAGAGTGACCCGATGGCTCCGTTTCTAGTGGAGAATAACAGAACAGTGAGAAAATAAAAGAAAGAAGAACAAAGTGTAGAATGTGGACATGTCCTGCCATTGCCTCAGAGGATCAAAGCTGGAGTCGAGCACTTTATCACAGGCAGTCTGGAGCTGTGGCTTTGTGGAGAGATGGGGAGTGAGAAAGAGGAAGAAGGGGGGGGGAGATAGAGGGGCAAGAGGGTGAGGGAGAGGTGGGGCGAGAGAAGCAGATATGAGAGACAGCACCACACAGTGTTCATACTGACCTCTGACCCAGCTGGACAGTCTAGATCACAGGGTGTCATCTGAGTGCTATAGGTCAGGTTAAGTGTACCATAACAGTTGCCCTGTGGCCTCACTCCCCACTTCTCTAGTGCTCTGCAGTAGGCCAGGTGTTACTTTCTAAATGTAATCTGTTAGTTACAAGTTACCTGTCCTCAATTGTAATCAGTAAATTATCTTTTGGATTACCCACACCCATTAATGTAATCTGATTACTTTTAGATTACATTCCCCTTAAGAGGCATTAGAAGGAGACACAAAAAAAAGATTACTGATTGCACATCTATTGCAGGAAAAATCTGTGTTTAGAGTTTACATAGCTGGCCACAAATGGATGTTGCATTTTACTTTACGGGTTTTGTAGGCTCCTTCGAGCCCATTGCTTTATTCTACAAATAATAATACAATTCGGCCATTTCTTTACGTTATAAACCAAAGTCATATTTCCAGTCGTTCCAATGAATTGACCCGTTGGTCTTCAGGAATAGGACTTGGAATTATAGAATTATAAATTAGCCCCAATTTTTTATTTTTTTTTACCTGCCACACAACCCAACAACGAAGGACTGATTAGTCTACTCTGTTGTTGATGATTTTGTTGTCATGGAGGACTGATTAGCCTACTCTGTTGTTGATGATTTTGTTGTCATGGAGGACTGATTAGCCTACTCTGTTGTTGATGATTTTGTTGTCATGGAGGACTGATTAGCCTACTCTGTTGTTGATGATTTTGTTGTCATGGAGGACTGATAGGGATCGTAGCTTTGAGTTGACATGTAAATTCTGCTCTGGGAATAGCATGCTTTGAGAAGTGTTATGTACAGGGCACGTGGAAGTAGAGCCCTGTAGGGTGCGTTTGCTGTATGGCTATCGTTGACCTTTTTAGTTGGTGACACTTTGACGTCTGGACAATTTGCGGAAGTCTTAAGAGTTTGAGGATGTGTCCGTCAGGAGAGAAAATATCTCCCCCCCCCCCTCCCTATTTACGACTCCCTGCACGGAGCAGCATTTTCCAGTGGACCAGAGAGAGAGGGGTACAGTAGCTAGTTCATTAAAGCAAGGGATCTTGAAGCTGATGTAATTATTGGTGCCTGTGGGCTCTGGGCTAGTCTTAATGCCTGCTTCAAACTGGCCAAGTGCTCACTCTCTGAACAGGTAATTGCATTTAGGCACAGAGAGAGAGGGAGGGAGAAAGATGAAGGGCAACGAGGGAGAAGTAACCTGGGAGGACCAGCTGTGCCTGGGCAGCATATTATGGTCTGTTGACCTGAGGACATGGCTACTGCACGTGTGCAGATGGAGCCAGGAATTCTCAATCCTGACCCCGCTCTAATTAATCAGACCATAGCCCATCAAACCAGATATGATCTCACTGCATTGAACTGAGGGGTTCAGAACACTCAGTGGTCTGGTCCTGGAGCTCCACTATGGGAGAATGGACTTGGATGGGGGAGGAGGGGTAACACTTGGGAGCGAGGATGGCTGAAAATGCCTTGACCCGGTACTGCTGTGTACTTCCGAATCCATGTCAGCCATTGAAATATCCTTTCTCTGTGTCAGCGTACGTGAAATCCTTGTCATCTTCTGCATAGTGTGTTATTTTCTGGAAGTAGCTTCTTATAGCTGGGCTGTACAGTAGCACTGGGAGGTCACAGGGAAGGGAGAGGTGATGGTAGGCCAAGGTTTCTCTCTCGGTCTCCCCACCCTCTCTATTCTTCTCCCTCTCTCTCCCCCTCTGTCAGTAGTGTGTTGTATCCAGAGCCACTCCTGTATTCATGGCCACAACACTCGGGCCCCAGAACGCTCACTGCAGGATGCACAGTTGAGCCTGAAGGTCGGGCAGCAATTGTTTATCGGTTAATATGTCTCGCTCCCTCTGTCGTTCTCTCTCTCTCTCGCTCCCTCTGTCGCTCTCTCTCGCTCCCTCTTTCGCTCTCTCTCTCTCTGTCGCTCCCTCTGTCGCTCTCTCTCTCGCTCCCTCTGTCGCTCTCTCTCTCGCTCCCTCTGTCGCTCTCTCTCTCGCTCCCTCTGTCGCTCTCTCTCTCGCTTCCTCTGTCGCTCTCTCTCTCGCTCCCTCTGTCGCTCTCTCTCTCGCTCCCTCTGTCGCTCTCTCTCTCGCTCCCTCTGTCGCTCTCTCTCTCGCTCCCTCTGTCGCTCTCTCTCTTCACTCCCTCTGTCGCGCTCTCTCTCGCTCCCTCTGTCGCGCTCTCTCTCTTGCTCCCTCTGTCGCGCTCTCTCTCTTGCTCCCTCTGTCGCGCTCTCTCTCTCTCGCTCCCTCTGTCGCGCTCTCTCTCTCGCTCCCTCTGTCGCGCTCTCTCTCTCTCGCTCCCTCTGTCGCGCTCTCTCGCTCCCTCTGTCGCTCCCTCTGTCGCTCCCTCTGTCTGTCACTCCCCCCTGTCTCTCGCTCCCCCTCTCTCTGTCACTCCCCTCTCTCTGTCACTCCCCCCTGTCTCTCTCTCGCTCCCTCTGTCGCTCCCCTCTCTCTGTCACTCCCCCCCTGTCTCTCTCTTGCTCCCTCTGTCGCTCCCTCTGTCTGTCACTCCCCCCCTGTTCTCTCGCTCCCCCCCTCTCTCTTGCCTTGTCCTTGCAGCTCTCTCTCTCTCTCTCTCCCTCCGTCGCTCCCTCTGTCGCTCCCTCTGTCGCTCTTCTCTCTCTCTCTCTCCCTCTGTCGCTCTCTCTCTCTCTCTCCCTCTGTCGCTCTCTTCTCTCTCTCATCCCTCTGTCGCTCTCTCTCTCTCTCCCTCTGTCGCTCTCTCTCTCTCTCTCTCCCTCTGTCGCTCTCTCTCTTTTTCCCTCTCGCTCCCTCTGTCGCTCTCTCTCACTCCCTCTGTCGCTCTCTCTCTCGCTCCCTCTGTCGCTCTCTCTCTCGCTCCCTCTGTCGCTCTCTCTCTCGCTCCCTCTGTCGCTCTCTCTCTCTCGCTCCCTCTGTCGCTCTCTCTCTCGCTCCCTCTGTCGCTCTCTCTCTCGCTCCCTCTGTCGCTCTCTCTCGCTCCCTCTGTCGCGCTCTCTCTCTCGCTCCCTCTGTCGCTCTCTCTCTCTCGCTCCCTCTGTCGCTCTCTCTCGCTCCCTCTCTCTCTCTCCCTCTGTCGCTCTCTCTCTCTCTCGCTCCCTCTGTCGCTCTCTCTCTCTCCCCTCCCTCTGTCGCGCTCTCTCTCGCTCCCTCTGTCGCGCTCTCTCTCGCTCCCTCTGTCGCGGCTCTCTCTCGCTCCCTCTGTCGCGCTCTCTCTCGCTCCCTCTGTCGCGCTCTCTCTCGCTCCCTCTGTCGCGCTCTCTCTGTCGCTCCCTCTGTCGCTCCCTCTGTCGCTCCCTCTGTATGTCACTCCCCCCCTGTCTCTCGCTCCCCCTCTCTCTGTCCACTCCCCCCTCTCTCTGTCACTCCCCCCTGTCTCTCTCTCGCTCCCTCTGTCGCTCCCTCTGTCTGTCACTCCCCCCTGTCTCTCGCTCCCCCTCTCTTCTGTCGCTCCCCCTCTCTCTGTCACTCCCCCCCCTGTCTCTCTCTCGCTCCCTCTGTCGCTCCCTCTGTCTGTCACTCCCCCCCTTGTCTCTCGCTCCCCCCTCTCTCTCTTGGCCTTGTCCTTGCAGCTCTCTCTCTCTCTCTCTCCCCCGTCGCTCTCTCTCTCTCTCTCTCCCCTCTGTCGCTCTCTCTCTCTCTCTCTCCCTCTGTCGCTCTCTCTCTCTCTCTTCCTTGTCGCTCTCTCTCTCCTCTCGCTCCCTCTGTCGCTCTCTCTCACTCCCTCTGTCGCTCTCTCTCTCGCTCCCTCTGTCGCTCTCTCTCTCGCTGCCTCTGTCGCTCTCTCTCGCTCCCTCTGTCGCTCTCTCTCTCCTCTCGCTCCCTCTGTCGCTCTCTCTCTCTCTCGCTCCCTCTGTCGCTCTCTCTCTCTCTCGCTCCCTCTGTCGCTCTCTCTCTCTCTCTCTCTCTCTCCCTCCGTCGCTCCCTCTGTCGCTCTCTCTCTCTCTCGCTCCCTCTGTCGCTCTCTCTCTCTCTCTCTCTCTCTCTCTCTCCCTCCGCGCTCCCTCTGTCGCTCTCTCTTCTCTCGCTCCCTCTGTCGCGCTCTCTCTCGCTCCCTCTGTCGCGCTCTCTCTCGCTCCCTCTGTCGCGCTCTCTCTCGCTCCCTCTGTCGCGCTCTCTGCTCGCTCCCTCTGTCGCGCTCACTCTCGCTCCCTCTGTCGCGCTCTCTCTCGCTCCCTCTGTCGCGCTCTCTCTCGCTCCCTCTGTCGCGCTCTCTCTCTCACTCCCTCTGTCGCGCTCTCTCTCTCTCGCTCCCTCTGTCGCGCTCTCTCTCTCTCGCTCCCTCTGTCGCGCTCTCTCTCTCTCGCTCCCTCTGTCGCGCTCTCTCTCTCTCGCTCCCTCTGTCGCGCTCTCTCTCTCTCTCGCTCCCTCTGTCGCTCTCTCTCTCTCTCGCTCCCTCTGTCGCTCTCTCTCTCTCTCGCTCCCTCTGTCGCGCTCTCTCTCTCTCTCGCTCCCTCTGTCGCTCTCTCTCGCTCCCTCTGTCGCTCTCTCTCTCTCTCGCTCCTCTGTCGCTCTCTCTCTCTCTCGCTCCCTCTGTCGCTCTCTCTCCTCCGTCGCTCCCTCTGTCGCTCTCTCTCTCTCGCTCCTTCTGTCGCTCGCTCCCTCTGTCGCTCTCTCGCTCCTGTCACTCTCTCTCTCGCTCCCTCTGTCGCTCTCTCTCTCGCTCCCTCTGTCGCTCTCTCTCTCGCTCCCTCTGTCGCTCTCTCTCTCGCTCCCTCTGTCGCTCTCTCTCGCTCCTCTGTTGTCGCGCTCTCTCTCTCGCTCCCTCTGTCGCGCTCTCTCTCTCGCTCCCTCTGTCGCGCTCTCTCTCTCGCTCCCTCTGTCGCGCTCTCTCTCTCGCTCCCTCTGTCGCGCTCTCTCTCTCGCTCCCTCTGTCGCGCTCTCTCTCCGCGCCCTCTGTCGCGCTCTCTCTCGCGCTCCTCTGTCGCCTCTCTCTCTCGCTCCCTCTGTCGCTCTCTCTCGCTCCCTCTGTCGCTCTCTCTCTCTCGC